>NC_047126.1:11840791-12140791 GCF_009829125.3 Periophthalmus magnuspinnatus
GTGTTAAAGTTGTGCTGTACAAATAAAATTGATGTTGGCATTAGGTGTAATACGTAGGGCTTTACATAATGCAAAAACGAACATTGTAGCCCCCTATAGCTCTCATTTAGTTCTGAGAAAGTTAAGTGTGTTAAGTGTCGGGATTGTTACACTACCTGAGAAAAGCCTTAGGGTACTTCAAGTTTGGTCACCTTATGACTTGGTATGACTTGCTTAGTGGTTGACCTTGTTTTAATCTAGGCAAAAAAATTTAAGCATGATGCCCTGTATCTGATTAATTGTCTCTCTTCAGCTGACAACAAGACAAAGAAGAAAATTACCCATCGTGAGAGGAAACAAGATTTCTCTGCCTTTAAGCTTACCGACAATGAAATGAAGGTTAAAATATCACCTCAGCTTCTGCTTGCTACCCTGCGTTTCCTGGCAACAGGCAAGTGGGCTGCGTTGCTGCTTGACTTCCCCCTGTGTGCCCTCAGCCCTTCAGTGAGGGACAGCGAGTGTGCGAGTCTGTTTGACTTTGTGAGCCAGGGGGAGTAGGGAGGAGTGACGATGTGTGTAGAATGACTATCTGTGGTTTGTTGTGTGAAGTTGGTATGCATCCTTGTGTGAGTGCTGGAGGTCTGACATGGGACATCCGTCTGAACCGAAAGTACAACCTTGTTTATACAATTGTGGCATTGGATAATGCCAATAAAAAGCTTTATTATTGTTACTATATAATTATTAAAATAATACAAGTGCTCATCAGTGAAATCAGAGTCAGTATTGTTAGCTGACCTTTTTTGTCTTGTACTAAAGAGACATTCACCACTTCTTTTGAGAAATATTTTTTACTACCAAAACAGTCCAAATTCTAGCTGGAGACTCAGTGCTGCAACTAAGCATTGAGTTGAGTTATTTGAGCAAACAATGTTGTCACACAAAACATTATTTAGTACTAGCAAGTATTTTTTTTTTTTTTTTTAATGACAAAAATGTGAAATGTTTTCTTGTGAAAGTACATCTGGATTTAAAAGTGCAGTTGTGTGGTTCTTGCACAAAATATATTTAATTGGTTAACCTGTCTTTCAGAGCTTCTTGTGTGTGTGCTCCAGCTCATTGATTTTCTATCTAGTATTGCTTACAGTCGTATTTGGTCTTTGCAGAGATAGAGCCTTTTGCACCAGTGCAGATGTCAGAAAAGATCCTGCTCCGTTTGCTGAAACACCCAAACGTCATCCAGGAGCTGAAATACGATGACAAAAACAAGCGTGCAGCTGAGCACTACCTCTACCACAGGAACAAGCCAGTGGACTACTTCATTCTTATCCTGCAGGTGCCTATTCCACTACAGTTTATGTGTCATTAAAACAAACATCTACATTCTGTGTGTAGGCTGGTCCAGTGTTAGGCTCAGATTAGTCAAAACCCTTTACAGCTGCAGCCACTGCTGTTGTTTTCCATAGTCCTGCTGTTTTTCATGGTAAAGCCATCGATCTAAGAGAGATGTTTGTTCCCACAGGGGCCACGCGTGCTGCAAAGGTATGCGTGGTATGATTGTACCGCAAGGCAGTTGGGATCAAAGCTACCAACTATGTTATAGATGGATAGCTCATTTAGTAAATAAAGGGCAGTGCCTCGTATTGGATATGATGGAAGAAACAAATACACAGTGTGCTATAAAGTGTAATGCTTGTTGCATTCTTAGGGGAAAGTGGAGGTGGAGGCAGGAAAAGAGGGCATGAAGTTTGAAGCAGGACCTTTCTCCTTCTATGGGATGATGGCTTTGACCGCCTCTCCAGGTGAGACCACTATCCAGCACACCTGTGATCATTAGCAAATATTTACATTAAAAAAATAATTTAGTGCTTGAATTTGGTCAACATTACATTATAATACACAACATAAAATAAACACATCTGATCTCAATCAAAACTCTCTAAAAGCTATTCAATAAAAATAGACTTTCTTTTGCCATTTGTTTAGAGTGAAAGTTGGTACTGGGCAGATAAATAAACATAATTTTGTTTTCAATTAAGTCATATTTAAATCTTTTAGTATAAGTCCTGTGTTATCTGTGTACACAAAGATCTGTTCAGAAACACAATATGTCACTGTATTAATGAAGCCACACATGTGCAATGACATCATGAGAAAATGTCATCTCCTGATTCTCAGTTCATTCATAAGTTCAATTTATCTGCATCAATTTTACCATTGACGTTAACAACAAAAATGATCCTGGAGACACCTAGTGGTGAAAAGGTGGACTGTGTTTAGCTTGTGAATCTGAAATCTCAAAATACATCAAACGTATTGATTATCTCTGACAGATTTTTCTTTTCTATCATTTTCCCCTGTCTAGTCCCTCTTTCCCTGTCTCGCACTTTTGTTGTCAGTAGGGCTGAGTCTTTAGCAGGATCTCCAGGTACAGTGGATTTTTCTCTTTTCTTCTTAATAAATCTGAGCTGCACAATATACCATACAAACATGTCCACACAATGGATTTATTTGCATATCCATGGGTTTAAAGCAGTTCAAAAATATTTGATCTATTATGCTGTCCTCACAAAGTTGTTCAGGAAGTCAGGAAGGAATAACTTCCCTGAATCCCATAAATGGTTAGGTATTTGGTGCTTCCAGGTGCAATGAATGATTTGGCATATTTTAGATTATTTGACGATTTTTGTTGTGTATGACCATTATTGTGCAGCTCTTTATACCAATGTATTTGTATATTGACAGTGATTTGTCAGTCTAATTATGTTGATTGACAGCAATTGGCTGTACTATATTGATATGCTGTGTTCTGTTATCACGTGTTAAAGCCAAATGCTGCACACAACATGTACAGTGTATTAACGAGGGGAAGAGGTGAGAAAGTAGTGACAATAAAACACTTCAGACTGTACACCCACATCCCTTCTGCCATTAGTCAAGGACCTGAATAGTGCTTGAGACTGGAGGCCCCAAAGCAGTCCTTGGCTCCACCCCCATCGCCCCTAACCTTTAACCCCTCCACTGCACAAACAAGACCTACAGCTACAGCCCCCTGCTGGACATCAGTGAGCACACACATGTTCATGTGAACACACTGGACCAAAGACATGACACAATCACACATTTGTCCATGTACATGTTTTATACACTGTTTTTGCACCAAACTTGTAAAACCAAGAAAGTGAAGTACTTAGTTGCAAGAGTTCACTTGTCAGCTCTTTGTCCTTTTGCGATGCACACACATATTGCTCTGTCTCACACACACACATATTCCAACATGGGATTACATACATTCCAGTAAGCGTAGTAGCATTAGTGTTGGCAAAGCTGTTTCCACTTTGTTGTGTGTGATTTTCACTGGGATTATTTAGTGGAAAGTGGAAAACATAATCTGGCTTTAATTAAAAAGCAAAAAGCAAAAACATAAAACAAGTGCTGTGTGTGAAATGGTCAGTGGTCGGAAGCAGCATCAGGGGAGAGCACGTCATCACTATGTGCTGTAATGTCTCCAAATGCTTCACGTAAATTAGATTTCCAAAGATCAAAGAGGAATTATAAGTCTCGACCTCACCACTAGATTTAAGTAGATGAACTGCCACATAAAGATTGAAACTGTGTTTAACAGCACGTACTCCAGACATAACAAAGCTGAAATTCTGTCACCTTTCATCATCTGTCTGTAGGCAAAATGTTTATCTAATATATGCCAAGTCATTAGATTATCACTTGTGCAAATAAATGAAAGTTGAGTTGATTGTTTAAACCGTGTCATTATTTTACAGAGAATAAATCACCCCCGCGGCCGTTTGGACTAAACCACTCAGACTCTCTGAACAGAAGTGACCGGATAGATGCCATCACGCCGACTCTTGGCAACAGCAACAACCAGCTCAACTCCTTTCTACAAATCTATATCCCAGATTACTCAGTGCGAGCACGCTCAGACCTGCAGTACATAAAGGTAAATACAGTTGTTAAGAGCAGTTGAAAATATATACATATCCCTGCGTAGTGTTGCTGAAATGAATAATAGCGGCAGATGATTATATTATATATAATATAGTATATAGTATGTCAAAATCTGTTAAAAGGTTAAAACTGACTCGTGTGAGCTTTAAGCCATGTTATAATGTTGTTACCTCTGCAAAAACATACCTGGAGTTGTGTTTTATTTCATTCCCACATGTGAGTAATCCTTTATTATTAGCCTGTTTACATCCCCAGAGGACAAAATGCTGTCTTCCACCTTGCATTTCATTAAGTGGTAGTTCAAGTTAACAGCTACTTTTTACGTTTTGTTTAGTAGAGTTTGGCAGTTCTAGGGCTGAAATCATCCAAATGATTCTAGTGAAGGTGTATGGAGTTTAAAAACACAGTGGAGCACTTCCTGTATTACCACATGACATCACAAGGTGGAGGGAAATATTTTATGCTTAAGAGGACATAGCCTAAATATGCAGGATCTGTGTGTGAAATGTGTGAAACCTGCAAAAGGAAAAACAAAACACAACTCAACACAAAACAACATTATAACAACATTACATTATAACATAGATAAGAAAATAGTGTAATATGGTCTCTTTAACAAGGATTTTTACTCTATATAACAAAGGGGATATTAGACAATACTCTTCACCATTTTACCTGCTTGGTGATAGTCTCAATGCCACAGACTGGCAACCTCCCGTCAGTCTGCCACAGCACCCAGGGCAGTTATGACACTGGAAGTAGCTTACCATCACCAAGTGTGGAGTGAATGAATAAACCAAAGTAGGATGTTTTATATTGTTTGTTTTTATATGTTTTTTTTTTTATTTATTTTTTTTTACTATTACTTAACTTGATCTGTATCAGAACCACTATTAAAGCACATAAGAGTATGTAAGAATGTAATATTATTTTGTGTCAGAAATTACATTCTGTTGTTAAAAATGGTAGAGTATTGAGTCTTTTCCTTAGTGTCAGTATTGTGACAAACACTAAAGAGCATTTGCAACACTTTTAGTTGTAAAAAAAAAAAGCTTTAATAAACAAATGTGTGTGAAGTGTACATACATTTTTTCATTCTGAAATGATAAACCTTTTTTTAATATTTTAAGGTTACCCGGCAGCAGTACCAGAATGCAGTGATGACATCACGAATGGACAAAACACCACAGTCCACGGAGTCCAGTGAATTTACTAAAATTGAACTAACACTGACAGAGCTCCACGATGGAGTAGAGACACCAACAGTGGTCCCCACGTCCACTTGTACCACCAGCAGTACTCCTGCAGTAGCTATAGCAGTAGGCAATGAGACAGCCCATTTACTAAACCAGCAACTGAACTGTGTAAGCCTCAATAGGAGTAACCACAGTGCCCACAGCGAGGGACCTATCTAGCACCGGCCCACAGCAGTGAAAACCAGCCCCTCCGCCGGTCTAAGCAGACACAGGCTGGAGAAGGTGGAGAGGATGTGTGGAGGTGGGGAGAAGCTCTGCCCCCATGGGTAGGAGCCCAGGATATAGGGGTAAGGTGACACCCCGACAGCCCACTCCAACACGGTCCCTCCTTGCTGCACATCCACCTATGGAGGGACCTGCCTGCATATCTGCTCACAGTGGAGACCTGGACCATGGGATGAGAGTGCATGAACTAGCTCCCCCACTTTACTTTTGTAACAGAGAGAATTCTCCTCAGGCCAAAGACTTTGGTCCACATTATTACTGGACTTGAATGGAAAGTCTCAGTTGCAGGGAGGCTCAGATCTTCAGCAAGGACTCAGAACCCAATGTAGAGAGCAATGGTTTGAGCTTCAAAGGAAACTGCTGAACCACAAACCAAGAATGTTTTCCATATTTATTTATTTTATAATATTATGTGTATATATGTATGCGTGGAGAACCAATATGAAATGAACTATAGCATGCACTCGCATGTGTGAGCTGTGTGTGGTACACACATCATATAAACAAGGACAGAAACATAGAATTTATGTAAATGAAGTCTTTTACAGAATGTATATTACAGATTGTTATTTTTACTATTATCATAAATCAGGCTTATGATATATTATCTTTTTCACCTTAACATCACACAATTGCCTTTAAAAATCATATAATTATTTTAACAACGTGCAATGAAATTTATTTAAGTAATGATTACCTATTTTTAAGATGCCTGTATTATATATTTGTATGTATCATATATGTGTATATCTGATTTGCAAACAGCCATCCACAAGCTGTTAGTAGCTGCCCATTTTTCCATTAGACCTCATGTCGAGACCTTGTTGCCAGTCACCACAGGCAGAAGAGATCACTGAGCTCTGAGTACAAGGGCCAACACTAAGCCTATGCACATATTTTAATTGACCACTTTATGCAAACTCCAAGTTAATAACTGCACAGTATTAATGACCTCATCGAACAAATTAACTTGAGTCTCTATCAAAATACTAAAAAAGCTCTACTTTAAAGGACTCTTTGTTTATACTCATCCATTGCAACCATATGCCAGTGTTTTTATAACTACAGGTATGTGAAAAAATAGCACACCCTATTTACTTTCTTTCATTTTACTTAATGGTGCCACAAAAAGGTTACCAATCCCCAACATGTTTAATGTTTGACAAAGACAACTAGTCTAAAAAGAAAATGTGTTGTTTGTTTCATTTACTACAAGGGAAACAACATTTCAGGACTGAGTGCAAATGCTGAATCTTTTCTTCTAGAGCACTTCCAGGAAATAACTCAGGTACCAACCCAGACCAACAGACCCAGAGCCATCACACTTTTGGTTTGGAGGCTAAACACCAGGCTTCACTTTTGGTTTGTAAAAAACATACCAAAAGTCAATCTTTTTCTTTTTTTCTGTGTTATACAATGTGTTGGATTAGTTTTAGTTTTAGGTGGACATTCATTTGTTTCATGAGCCCCAGAATATCTTCGTCATTGACACTGACTGACTCACTACATTTGTTTAAATGTTTGAATTCTTGTAGAATGCCCTGAATGGTTTTAGCTGCACTTAAGATGCTCAAGATAAATCAACAATTGTTTGATCAAGTAACTGCATTTTATGATTATACTGGTTGCCTTTGTCAAATAAAAAGAAAAAAAGATTGAGTGACTGTAAGAGCAACAGTTACAGTAATGCTGGCTTCTGTCATTAACTACTACTGACTTATTTTTTGCACGATGTAAACAATATGGAACTAATGATAATTGTTACATAACTTTTAAGTTAAGGTTTTGACCACTCATTTCACTAAGACGTACACATAATTTAATTCTGTCTTATTTAATATTGTTTGACAAATACAAATATGACCTTTTGTTAAATTAATGTTTAGCCTGAAAAATGTGTTCTATGTGTGTAAATTGTCCCTGCATTTTGAATGAAAATTGTTGCATTGATTACAGATAGTGGGATTCTTCTTTGTAATTCAGCGCTACTTCCTGTAATTTGAACTTTTCTAACTGCCTTTTGACCAATGTGTAATTATTTATCACAGGAATTATCCCGCCAAATAAGGTAATAATTGGAAAAACATGAAAACCTGTCATATGCACTTTTAGTTGGTCTATTTTTGTTACTTTATAAATTTAAGGCTGAGACTTGAGTGCTCATTTATGGACCACAAAGGGCTACATACAGATATACTGGTTTAACTGTATTTAACCAAGTTTGCACAAAGAAAGATTGCCTAACCAGTGATGAGTTTTGTACTGTTTGACAAATAGATTCAATCTCTGGCTAAAATATCTAATTAATATGAAACCAAAAGACAGACATGCATCATGAAAACAACTTTGACCATAATGTCATAATGTAATGTCAAGCATTTAGAATGAACTAACCTTACAACTCATTTGTGTTCTCTCAAACGTGATCCCACATATTTTGTTTAAATTCTTGGACATATGCATGATCATCTAGGCCTAGCTGTTATGCACTATGCAATGAGGCCACTAAATTGAGTTTTTACATTGCTATATAGAGCCACTGGTGGGCGCTGTTTCTACACTTTTGGTCTGAACATGTGCAAGATCATACCTGCATCTATGTTTGAGTTTCTGTTTATGAATAATGTTGCTTGTTTACTTGGAAGTTCACCTATGCAGCAGATCTACTTTTGGATCAATCACATAAGCTACAAGAGTTGCCTGAAAAAGTCCCATTTCAGTTTGGTCTCTCAGCCTGGTGAGGTGTTACTCCATGGCTGCTTTGACAGACAGGTCATGTCCCTTTAATATGCGCTGTGAATAGATCATCAGCATCTGTCTTCATATAAAACACTGCTGTTTCTCTTGTCCATCCTAGTGCTGCTACTGTACCATGTGCTGGCCAATGTGCTTCTCCCTGAGGACCGCAAAGCCTCATCCAGCTGTTGGTTTAATAAAAAGTGAATGATTAACAAATCTGTCTGTGAATCTGCTTCATTAAAGATTATAGATGCAATACACATATTTTGAATAATCCAAAATCCACACACAAGCAAAACAGATTACACATATTTGGAAAACTATGTTTAATTTACATTATATTTTTATCATATTTTACAGTTTGCAAGATAAACTAAGGGGAAATAAACAAGAGGATATCAATAGATCCTATGATTAAAACTGAAGATAACAATTTATTTTAAAACAACAACAACTGTTTTGTTATGCACAATTAAAATGTTTTAAAATATAACCAGCATACCAAACTGAATTATAAAAATGTAACAAAAAATAATCAAAATTGGCATAGAAATGAAAAAAGAAACAGAGAGGTCTATTTACACTTGTGTAAACCTAGACCAATAAAACCATTACATTGGATTACATTAGAAAACAATCCCATAGTGTTGACAAGTAGCTTCATACTTAACATGCCGTTTTTCTTTATGGTATGTATCGTACAGTAGTTCTCCTCTGTGTTAACTATAGTGACATAAATGCAACAAATTAATGCCACTAGAATATCAGCACAAAAGATCTGTTTGTTATTTGACATGCATAGACCAAGTATGCACAGAACCAACAGTCAACTGAGTGAATGCAGCTGCCTCATGTAGCATATCCAGAATACCCAGTCACAATCAACAATACAAACAACGCATCTGTATAAAAGGATGACAAACCGTTGTAATATAGTGTGGGTTGAATGCTCTCTCCCACTTCACATTAAACCAAGCTCAAAATATGCAGACACCTTGTTCCTTCCCTTTTGTGGTCTGAGGCCAATACAACATGTAAAGATTATTTAAACAAGTTCAGACAAATTAGTAAACTCAAAAATTCAAAAATAGAATACTCGAGTCTGTCCCGAGTCTGGATAGATGGAAAAGATTACATCAGAAAGAGCATCCTGCATCAGATAAACAGGCAAATCACTGCATGGCGGGGAGCCAATCTTTAACAGTGAAGACCCCAGAACGAAAAAGACAAGTGCGAGAAAAGCTAAAAAAGCTGGTGCATTACGGCAGACAGCCTGTAAAGACTGCAGCCCAGGAAAACCAAAAGTCAAAATGTAGCACAAGTGAAGCTTGAAAATATACTGGTCAGATCACAGTGTTAAAGGTTTGAAAGAATACTGGGCTTACTTTCAACTACACCTCAGTAAAAAGACACCCCTCCCACCCTGCTTGCAATAAAATACAGAAATCACTTCACACAGAATACACTATGCATCCCATTTGTCCAAGTCCCAACGTTTTAAAACTGTGACACTGTTATATATGAGACGTGTTTGTAAACATATCACAGTTCTGCTTTGATTGGGTTTGCCTTGGCTTTCACACCTTATTTTGACCTGTCTGAGCTTAATTGTGCTCAAGACTGACATGGTTAAATCAGATTAGGTTTAGTCCAATCTGCTAAAACTAGGCATTCGGAAAGCTAAATATTTTTTAAGCTAAGATGGCTTTTGCTGAAGAAAATTCTTCTATGACACAATACTGTTCGTCTTGCTTTTGTGTCCCTACATCTGATCCCTCTTTTCAAGGTTGTTGAAACATTGTCATGGCAATTATCATTGTAATATGGGGATATTACGACCATAATTGCCATGACATACCAAAGTGAGCTTGAGGATGGAACACTGACTTTTCAAAAACCCAGTATTACCTGGTTTGATACAACGTACCTCAGAATATCGTCACAGCATCTGCTACTGTCTGCTGCTTTAGCAATCAACACAGGATGTCTTGCATCAGTGAGCGCCAAATGAAAAACAAACACAAATGTATGATAAATATGTGCATTTGTTCCCAACTTGCATAAAAAGTCAGTTTCATTATAAAAATGTTCTGTGTTGAACCTTGTGCCAAGTCAAAGGTAAAAATATGATTAAACTATGTCATGTGGGTTTTATGCAAGGAATTACCCAAGGGTTCCCAGTGATAAAAATAGTACTGCTGACACAGCAATTAACTATTTAAAACATTTTTCTTTTGAATGGTCAAATGTCCTCAAAATTGCGCCCAGACCATGAGAATGTGGTGCGACAGAAATCCATGTTTTGTTTGTTTAAACTAAGGCAGAGGATCAAGCATGCATACAGTCTGTCATACTGTATTCATATTTACTTTGAAGTAAATGTATTGGAAAATGGCCCTCAGTTAACTTATTCCTCTTCCTCCTCTTCCTCCTCTTCATCATCGTCCTCATCGTGGCAGTGGGTGATCTCCTGGGGCGTCTGGGCGAACAGGTTTGGGGGTTTGATTTCACTGAAGGAGCGGGTGAACTGGTTGCGTTTACAGTCCAGGTCTTTGCAGTCACTGCAGTGCGTCCGGTTTCGTGTGGCCAGTGGTGACTCAGTGTCGATGTCAACATGAGCATGTTCAACCGTTGATTCATGTGGCATCTACAGAGAAAAAATAAATAAAATGTAGTAATAGGGACTGTTAAGTTTGAGGTACGTTATGTAACTTCTATGGTTTACTGGTTTGTCTTGGTCAAGATGTTATTGATTCGTTTGAGATGTTGCTCAATATGATATTAAATATCCATCTCGTTTATTTCATAATGGTATTTTATTAGCTTGAAAAACATACATCTTTACTGTGAGTGGGTCACCTCTCTACACATTTGACCTGTAAACTTGGCCTTGTGTCATCATCTGCTTCGTTGCATCTTTTTGGACCGTCATAACAATATTTTTTTACTCTGCCTTTAGCTTTGATTTTAGCTATGGCATTGGCCGCTGCACAAGCTTCTCCTACATATCCCAAATATTCTCAATGGTCCAGTCAGTGTGAATATGATATATTCTGCTCCCCAAATTATCCACTTTCACAATTAGCGCATAATGAATCCTGGTAATGTCATTCTGGAATATGTCTGAGTCATCAAGGAAGAAAAAAAGATTGATGAAATAATTTAGTTATTCTGTATATTCAGGAAGTCAACTGACCTCATGCTTTGAGCACATAACACTGCTAAACATAGGCCAGAGCAAATGCAGTCATTTATCAATTTGCTTAGATTTTTCTTAGCCAGGCCATGTATAAGTCATAACCAAGAATTTAAAATACAGAACTCTTTCGAGATCACTTACATGTTACACTTCTAGGTTTTAGGTCCTAAAATACGCACCAGTACATGAGCAGCTCTGAACAGGTAGCTGAAGGGATAGTACAGGAGGTTGATGAAGGATGCTGCGTATAAGTCGGCATATCTCATGACCTGGGAGGCGAAAAGAGTCTGTCTTGATCCACTGCGGAAGAGACTTCCCATCATGCCATAGCACATGTCCATGTCATGGGTGACTTTCTGAAGTAGGAACAGAAAATGCCATGTGATGCCATTCAAATCAATACCAAAACAAAACACATGAATAATATTTGGTGCTAAATTTGTAAATCAACAGTTACTGGAGTACTTATCACAAATATTAAAAATGTTGTGGGTAACTGAAAATTACAAACAATATCATAAATAATCATAAACAGTATGCACAATATTAAACATTTCATAACCAGATTCACAATATTATTGATAATTTGATATACTGAGAGCAGAGTAGTTTACTGGAGCTACATGACAACTGTTCTCTCAGGTATGCCACTTTCAAACACCAGGGCTATAACAATATAGACAACTAAGTGTTTTTGTATGATCGTTGAGCTCCTTTATACATTTATAAAACTTCTTCCTTTGCTTTAGGCTAGTGGTTCCTAATGTGGGGTCAGAAAACTCTGGAAGGGTTGTGCAAGATGGTCTGGAGAACCCAAAAACTCCCCGACCAAAATCTAATAGTGAAAATCTAATGAATGTAATGTATTTATCGTGCTTTCATGTGTCAAGATGCACTGCACTCTACTGGAAAGCTATTTATAATGTGGTTGTAGGCAGTGTCAACAGAGCCATGTGCTAAATGTGTTATGTGGGTGAGTAAGTTACTGTCGTCATAGAAACAGGGTCTTTTTAGTACCTTGACTCTTCTCTGGATGGTGCTGATGTCCGGCCTCTCATTGCTGCTGCTGTCCAAATGCCTAAGAAAGAGGATAGATATTTAAACTATGAGGACACAGGGAGAGGGAGGGACTGGGTTGGTACTGATATGATCTGTCAGGGCAGTGGCGCAATATTGAGCCATGCTGGACTAAAAATAACAGTGGTAAACCCAGTTATCAGGGGAAGACTACGGTTCAGTGTTTGGACTTTGGCCTATTGACCCCCTTGACACGTGAACACAGGCAAATACTCTGGAGTACTCTAGGGCACTCTAGGGACAAGCACATACCATAAGTGACGCAATATGAAGAGAGATGAGAGACAACTGAAAGAGAGAGGGAAAAACAGGATAAAGTTCACAGGACTTACTTGTACAGCTCAGCCAAGAATATGTCCAGACCCTGCAGTTCTTCAAATAAAGCTACAAAAGAAATGCATAGAGAGAGTTTGTGTCCATCAGTCAAATACAGACACTACTTGTGCAGTTGATGTACTATATATTCTCTGTTAACTTGGACTGTCCTTTTGGAGTTTCATGGAGCACTATGTAACTTTTCTGCCTCTTGTTTGTCTCCATAAAGATGGAGACAATGTTTTGCCTAGAATGTTCCACATTATGACATCAAACATATGTTTCTCCATAAAGACAAGCAGGTGACACCATAAGGCCAAATTACAGGTCAGATCATATGACCTCCCTTGCAGCAATACATTTTTTCAAGGTATTTTTGAGAAATAAACCACATGTAAATGAATAAATGCAAAATACATAGTTTCATGCAATCGTATGGAACATTCCAGGAAAATGCAATAATATCTCCATGAAGCAAAGCAGACCCCCCACCCACTATTTCCCCAACACAAAAGTTACATAAGTTTCGTTTCCACTGGTTTGCTTTGGAGCAGATGGGTACAGGCCGCAAGTCTCCACTGTTTAAAGTGAACCATGCCACCCCGCCTGAGGTGTCTGAAGCGGCGTATGGAGGGTACTAGCTCCCTGAGAGGGCCAGCACGGTACAGAACGCATTAGTTTAGGCGTGAGTACACAAGAAACGAGATGATTGGGCAACAGATAAGACAGACTCAAGACAGCAAAAAGCAGATATAAGCGGAAAATAATAACAAATGCAACGGCTGTTTCCTGTTCATTATATTTCCAGTGGGTAATGCAGTTGACATGCGATAAACTCATTTCATTACATAAAGAGAGGTTAAAACGCAGAAATAAATGAAATAAATGCAGAACAAGCTGATGATAAGCCAGAAGTAGTTTTGTGTTTATGTAAGCTGAAACCGCTCTTATGAATATAAGTAGAATTCAAATATGATTTTGATTTTATTTATTAAGAAAACTTTTGTAATGTTTGGTTGAGGTCAGTGTCTCACAGCACAGAGCCCTGCCCTGGTGCTCAGGGCAAACCTAAAAAACATACATAGGAATACGATACCAATCAACTAAATATTTTTATATTTTATATTCAAATGTAGAAGCCACCCTTTGCTTTGTTGACAGTGCTTCAAATCCTTGGACTTCTCTTGAGGAGCTTTATGAAGAAGTTTCCTGATTTGATTTTCACTTCACAGCTGTGCTTTGCCAGGGTCAAGGAATGCCAAGACTACAAATCATTGATCAAAGTAAAAGGGGGCTATTTTTAAGAATCTAAAATCTAAAACAACAATTCCACCACCTCCAAGTTATTTTGAGTTCATTTTTGTCCACTACATTCCTTAAGTGTTCATTCATAGTTTAGATGCTTTCAAAAATATGTGTCCAAACCTATTGTATCTGTTATTACATATTTATAATGATCTATAACATTTATATGGATTTACAGAACACCTGAACATGTTCATTTAAAGATAAACATATGTCTATCCAGATAGGACATATCTGTTGTTACCTTAATTATAACTAATAATGTGTTCTGTATGAATAGAGTTTTAGTAATAATTCATATCAATAAACCCAGTAATAATTCATATTGTGTCAAGTTGTTTTTTCATTAATGGAGCAACTTACAGCTCTTGTCTGTCCAAACGTGCAACTCCTGAGCAAGCTCTGGAATGACGAGGAACGTTCTCCAGCCTTGACGTTTCTTTGATTTGAGGATGTCACCAAAGATGTGGTCCCCAATATATATAATGTCTTTACCCTTAGCTCCAAGTAAATCACAAACGATATCTGAAGAGCCTAGGGGAGAGAAAGGAAAAAAAAAAGTTATTTCAGTTTCCAGGTTCCAAAAGTGTGGATATAAATCAGACTACATACCTCCAGAATACACAATACCATGCTGCAGAGGCCCGGTGTATGTCCCTATCTTCAGACGTCCTGTGGTCTGAAAAAATAATTATTACAAAACAGTAAATTATCTTTCTGGCAAATGGACAACATCTACAAAACTATTATCCAATGTCTAAGGTTGTGTTGGCTCACCGTATCAACTTGTCTCAGCACTGTGCCCTCACCAAAAAACAGAGGTTTTCTGGCATCCACTAGAATCAGGTCAAAGTAGGACTTCCAGGGTCGGTGTGCTGTACCAGGCTAAAGGGCCACAAATACTTTAGCATGTACAGAAACATAATATCCATATTTTCTCTTGCTGTATAACAAACAGTTTATTAAGAATGATTCAGTCTTAGTAACTGTTTATTTAATACATGAACCCCTTAATCAAGACATTACAAAGCCTGCATCAATCTTAATTTTGTTCCTTAACAATTAAGTCTATGTTCATGCTTTATTAAGGCTAATTAAGATGTATTATTTATTTATTATTTAAGTGGTCCTAAATATTTACCTTGGAGCCATGTGGGAAGTCAAACAAGTAGGTCATGATTTTCTAGGAAGGGAAAAAAACAAAACAACTTAAGCAACTAGATGGCTAACTAATGGTAGACTAGGCAAGGCAGGTAATTCAAAGTGCTTTACAGAATAAGAAAGACATCAAAATCACAATACAACAAATCAAAACATAAATAATAACAAATAATCATCATGAAAAATTAACATTAAAGGGAACAGTGCAGAATAAAAACCTTTCAGTCATATGCACAGCTAAACAGAAGAGTTTTGAACCTGGATTTTAAAATGGTCAAAGTAGAGGCCTAGCTCACATCTTCAGGAAGATTGTTCCAAGTTTTAGCTGCATAAACTGAAACGCTGATTCCCCATGTATAGTCCTGACTCTGGGCACCAGCAGGAGGCCTGTCCCTGAAGTCCTCAGAGTGTGAGATGGTTCATATGGCACTAACATGTCGGAGATGTACTTTGGTGCTAGGCCATGGAGAGACTTGTTCACAAGCAGAGATGATTTAAAGTCTATTCTCTGAGCCACAGGAGCCAGTGCAGAGACCTGAGCACAGGACCTATGTGCTCATACTTCCTGGTTCTAGTCAGGACCCGAGCAGCAGTGTTCTGGATGTACTGTAGCTGTCTTAACACTCGTTTGGAGAGGCCAGTGAGCAGGCCGGTACAGTAGTCTAACCTACTGGAGACAAATGCATGGATAAGTCTCTCTAAGTCTAGTTTTGACAGTATAGTTTTGATTTTTGCAATGTTTTAAATTGGTAAAATGCTGCAGATGTTACTGATTTGATGAGGCTATTACAGTTCGAGTCCATTATTACCCCTACATTTCTAGCCTGATTTGAAGGTTTTAGAGAGAGAGACTGGAGGTGACTAGTGACACTTTCTCTATGTTTCTGTGGCCAAAGGCGATGACTTAAGTCTTGCCTGAGTTTAGCTGGAGAAAGTTGTTTTGCATCCACACACTGATCTGTTGAATAAAGTGGCAGAGTGAATCCACTGGTCCATATTCACCTGCTGCCAGTGACACATAGATCTGAGTGTCATCTGCATAGTTGTGGTAGGACACATTATTGCTGTGTATTAACTGGCCTAATGGCAGCATGTAGAGATTGAACAACAGGAGTCCCAGAAATTACCCTTGGAGCAGTCCACAGGTTTTCCCATTTCAAAGTACTCCCTGTTTTCTAGATAGGACCTGAACCAGTTTAGTGCCGTACCACAGCTGCCCATCCAGTCCTCTAGTCTCTGTAAAAGGATCCCATGATCCTTTGATGATCCTGAGAGTGTCAAAGGCAGCACTCAGATCTAACAAGATCAAGACTGACACTTTGCCTGCATCAGTGTTCAGGTGGATGTCATTTGTCACTTTGAAAAGAGCAGTCTCAGTGCTGTGGTGGGGTCTAAAACCTGACCGGAAAACATCAAAGGAGTTGTTCATTTGGAGAAAGTTAATAAGATGTTGGTAAACAACTTTTTTGAGGACTTTGCCTAAAAACGGCAGATTTGAGATTGATCGGTAATTGTTCAATATTGTCAAGGCTGCTCTCCTTCAAGAGAGGCTTGATAACCGCAGTTTTCACAGCTCTTGGGAATGTTCCAGATTTAATTGACATGTTAACTATGCAAGTGAGTGATGACAGCACACTGTTGAGCACAGACTTTAGAAATTTAGTGGGTAACACATCGAGGCAGCATATAGACGAACTCAGACTGGTGACAGTTGAAGTAAATGGCCCCAATGCATATGCTTACATCAGTGTATTTGTAGTCGCTGTTGGTGGCCAGGAACACCTTGGCAACTTCATTCATTCGACTGAGGAGAAGAGGCAGCTTTCCCTGGAGAGAACGGAGAGGCACAAAAGGATCGGCTTAATCACTGGGAATCGAGAGCTAAACAACATGGGGAGCCTGGTCCACAGAACAGCCCGTTTCCTGAATGTAAATCACTTACATCTTTCACTACATACTTCTCCATGTTCTCTACTGTCTTTTCCTTCAGTGTGCCCTGCAAAGATGAGACAGAGGTCATTTTTAGATTATCAATTTCTGCATAAATTTCTATATAAATGTAACTTACTAAATGCATGTCACTGTGGCCTCTATGGTTACTGTACTACAAGAATAAAAATCCTGCTTCATTTTCATACAGTGTCAGGGCTGGGCAGTAAATAAAATTTTAATCAAATTGAGACCCAATTGTTTCTGTTTGGGGGTATTTTTGTGTTAAATTGGACTAACTTAAAGTTTGTTATGTTTGTGTTACTGACATCAATAATGAAAGGGTTTTTGTTTTTTGAAAAGTAGACTATAAAATTGAATCAAAATCTCAAAATTGATCCATAAAAGGAAAATAGATTCATTTTTTGCTGTATCACCCAGCCCTAATGTCAAGTGCTGTACCTTGAAGTGCACCCAGTCCACAGCATCTCGCACATCCTGGAACATACTCTTGTTGGACATAAACAGGTCTCCATCTTTGAATCCCGTTTCACAGCTGCAGGAGAAGAGCAGAGACACACACATTCACAGCCATGGGACAGACCAGAGCTCTGAACAACTCCTTTATAACATGACATTTGTTTTTTGTTTGCTTTTAAATGGGAAAGCCTTCCCTTGTTGGAGGGGTCCCCAGCCAAACAGGAAAGCATTCTCCCCCTAAAAGACCAACAGAGGACAAAAGACATGCAGCCATTCCATATCACAATTGCAATTTTAAGTCTTGTCTTTAAATATAATATGATTTACTGTATAAGTATTGTAACATATTTAGTAACCTACAGTATCAGTGCTTTCACTGCTAGTTAATGATAATGGAATTTATCATACTATAAAATTCCTCTTGACACAGTTTGCACATTAAACAGGTGAAGACCCCAGGACCCTCCCATGCTCAGGGCCTGATCCTGACCCATTTTGGCTCGCATATGTCTTTGTATCACAAATGTGTTGCATAACTGCTCTAAATGAATAAAATATGTTAATACCTTGCATATCTGTCACAGTTGGAGAAGAAGTCCACAAGACAAGCAAAGAGGTAGGTTTCTGCACAAAACACACAAATATATTTATATGGGAAATACTGATTCAATTAAAATCCCAAATGACTCAAATCTTACCTGGGAGGTTAAAAAGTGTGTTTAGAATATAAAAGCGTTCTGTATCATCTCTCTGAATGAATTTGTTTGGGTATTTTTCACGAATCTCAGGACTGGAAAATACATAAAAATTATTTAATGGTAAAAAATACAGATTAAATTTAAAATAAGTAAATATGATACTGACCCTCTTAGAAAGTTGAATCCATGTACACAGACAAGTATATTACCATATGCATCAACCTTCAACAGGTTTCCATACATAGTGTCAAATACAAGACCTCTGTGAGGAAGAACAGTGTAATTTTAAAATACAGCCAGTAAGTTTAATGCACAAAACATTACATTTACAGGAGAAAGCAGAGATTAAATAAGTCTGTATAGATATTGTCACCTGGTGGGAAAGGATGGATCATAGACAAAGCTGAGCAGCTCCTGTGGGTAACCAATGGAAACCAGGCGCTCCACCGTGAGCTCAAAGCCCAGTGACTCGTACTCTGGTGACTTATAAACTGCAAAACAAACACATTTTATCATCAAACAAAACAGTTTAGTGACACATACATAGGTGAATGCAATTTAGCAGAATTCAAGGTAATATAATCTTTATTCATCCCACATGCGGAGATTACATTATACTAATTATACTTTATACATTAAACCAAATGTAACTGATTAACTACCGGTAATTTGTTAAAATAAGCCAGATCTTTCTGTAACATTATCTTGTTTTGCAACATCTTCACGTGGCTACGATGAACAATTGGTCATTTATCTTTAGAATTGAACTGTTACGAAAGACATGTTAAAAGGTCACACAGCTAAAAGCATAAACTATACTTGGGCCATGATTGCACCTGAAAGACTACTTTACGTCTGTTATATAACACGTAGGAAATTTGAACGATGCCTCAACTGCTGCTTGGACCAGCACTGCTGTCTTTATATTTGATAACAACATGTTCTCACTGTGTATGCTGGTCCTCTGCCCTTTACAATGTACGAGCTCACCAAAGACCTGGATGTTCTGTCAGCAAAAGCGCAAAGAAACAAGACCAGGTGTCAAAATGAAAAATGACTTTCAGCAGTGGCTCTAACAAGTCCTGTCAGTAACATGGACATTTATTTCATTAACAGCCAACCAGTGGAAACCAAGGGCTGGCTTCACAAATAAAAACAGACTGAGTCGGCCAAGGGATTAAACTGCTATCTGACACTGGAATAAAAATAAGTTCAATGTTATTTATACAGACTGCAGAACGCACTAGTGAAACTTAGTGCATGTTTTTCCTGTTCTGTGGGGCCGTAAAATAGATGAGGAAAACAGGAAAACATCTGAGTTGTCCTGTGTAAAATGTGCCATCTTGAGACATTACACTTCTGTCTATTGCATAAACGTGTATAAATAATAATCATGACACCTCCTGTGTCAGAGCCCCCACTGCATTCACCCTCACACTGAACCCTCCTCATGCCATTCATTCTGATCCAGGAGATCTCAGGCACTTCAAAGAAGAAGACTATTTTAGGATCTGTTTCCCCTCCATCACCTCTGCTATCATCACTCTCTCTTTCTTTAGTCCGCTCTGGAGGTCGCACACATTTTAACCTTGGGACTGTTTGGGATAACGGATGGAGAAAATTCTAAACAAATGTCAGATTATGTTAACAGCCTGTTGAAACAGGCACATGTCTCTCATTCAGGTTAAAAGTGCTGTTAGACCAGTGTTTTATCGAAGATTCTAAGATGACCAAAACGAAATGGTGAATGTTTCCAACTGCTGCCTAAACTGTCCAACTCGCCAATGTGGCTTGTTGATGTGATAAAATGTAGACGTGTTAAAGTGTATTGAACTAATGATACCCCAGAAACTTCTGTAACAGCAGAAGTGTGAATACTTAAGCAGTCATTTGTAAAGTGATTTGTGGGCTTGTTCCTAAGTGCTAAAACATGGGAGGTTACATACATAAAAATCTAGTGACACACCCACAATGGTCAACACAAGATTAAAACATCAGGTTTAAATTATCTGCAGTGCTTGGACTGACTCTCATTAATGGAATTTCTGTTTTAAAGGGGTCACTGCTCTCTGGTGCAAGCTCCTTCTCAGGTTTCCTATGTGGTCATTATGCACATGTACACATAGACATACAGCAGAGCAAATACAGCGTAAATACAGAGCTGAGCGGGGTCTGTCGCTCTAGGATCTGTTACCTCACATTAAGATCATTGCCAGATAATTATATCCCTTCTGTCAGGGTGTGTGGTGTCTGTAGAATTTTAGGTCAGGTCAACTCAGGCCTAAATGTAAGACACACTTCTGACAACGACAAGTAAAGTGGTTCATAAACAACTACTGAAAGCTTGTCGGAATAACCATGTTGTAACAAACAAGTTAATGGGATTTAAACTGGAAACCTACACAATTGTGACAATGCACCAGTCGATAACATGTGCAGACTCATGCATGGCCTCTGGGACTAAGCAAAAATCTGGTTGGAAAATCTAGGACATGTTATGTTCGTTCTGCTGGAGCAAGGATTTCTTCAGGCTAAAATCTGCCCCGCTTTTGAAGCTAAATGTTTTAACTGTATGTTGTGTTATATACAGGTTATGAGAATGCAGTGATATTTAAGAGTGTAAAATGCCAAAATGACAGGAATGTGTTATTTACTAAAATATCATTATCATAAAATATTTGAGTCCTTACTTAATTTTATCGATTTGCTTGTAATTTGTAGTTACGAACCTTATTCAAAATGCTCCCTAAAGTCAGTTACACACAGCGATTTGGTCAGGTAAAAAGTAAATTGCTCATCAACTTAGATCTTTATCTTTATCACCTATACTGGTGTAGGGTTGTCAAAAATCAGACACTAATCAATAATAAAACTTATATAGAAACTAGATACTAAAGAAACAACAACAACAACAACACATTAATGGGACAAAATCTTTCCTGAATAGTTTTAAATGATAAAAGGTCACATTTTTATATACTGCTTTCTACCTTCAAGGCACTCAAAGCGCTTTACATCGAAGAACCACTCACCTGTTCACATACACATTCATACACCAGTGTACACAGACACTGGGGGCAAGGTGGGTTAAGTGCCTTGCCCAAGGAAACAATGACACCATTCATCTGTGGGAGCTGGAGTACTACCTCCAACCTGTGGGTCAGTGGACCTGACCCCTCAACCAATGATGTTTTTGTCAAGAGCGGGACTTGAACCGCCAACCTTCGAATCAGATTATTAGAATAATCTTGAGCTTTATTACAAATAGTATAAGACCACATGGTATAGTAAGTGCTATTATTTTGTGTTGAAAATGTCAGTCAATTGTAAACAAAAAATCGCATTTTTATTATCATTGTAGTAACAAAATCGGTATTCAGTCTCAAACCTATTCCTTAGTACTGAAATCAAGTTTGAAATTTTTGTATCATGACACAACACTATTGAAGTAGGTTTATCACAATAACAAATTTTGAAGTGCGATATATTGCTGAAGAAAATACAGACGATAAATGATAATATTGAAACTGTATAAAAGACTATCCATAAAGCCCATTTAGTTCTGTTATATTACTGGTTTAGTTTAGTTGTTCTTAATTGTTGTTATCCCTTGTTGCACCACTAGAGGGAGCGCGAGTGTACACCAGTGTGCCGCAGACACGCAGATTATTATTTTACATGGTTGCATAACGTTACGTGCATCGGCTCTCTCTCGGACTGACTTAATGGTCGTGTCCCAATTCGCCAAACTGGCCTTAGAATCACCATTTGAAGTGTGCATCGAAGGGCAGTTACGTAATTTCCAGCGCGACAAGGGCTGTCCCATTTCAACGCACCCTACTGAATGCGCCCAACAAACCTGCCCTTCCCTTTCCACCGTTTCCATGGAGATCGGACGTAACTGAAGCGTGCATGCGTGCACACTTCACGCACTTCTCTATCCCATCATGCACCGCGACTACGCAAGAAACAGAAGAAAATGGAGTCCGCTGCACAATATACGTTCAAATGTTCGTACTGGTTTACCTCATCTACAACAGAGCGACATGAAACTGTTAAATCTGAATAAAGATCTGTACAGTGTGTTTGATGATTAAAAAGGAGGGGAGTTATATGGAATAAAGGAATGTGCAGTTATTGCTAGACAATAAGAAGACATTATTATCATTAGAAATTATTACTGCAATAAGAATAATGTAAGAATGTTCGTTTCTATTGTGTCAAAGACCAAGAGAAACAAAAAGTCAGAAGGGTTTAATGATCCACACAGGTAATGTGAAAAACGACGCAACGGACTCTCCGGAAAGGACAGAACAGAGTCCTGAGACGTGCACAAAATCTTCATGTGTTCCGGTACATTCCATAGGTCTGCACCCCCTGGTGGGCACGTGTCATTTACCTTGCTGTTAGTAAATCAAGATATTAGCTTGATGTAGCGCTGCACTGCTAGAAAACCCATCACAATAATAATATGGAAAGAACTGGCACGGTATAGAAGGGAAACAGCGCCCTCTACTGTTATTAAAGTGGTGTAGACACTGGCCAAAATACCGAATTGTTAAACTGCAATATCCCACTTTATGTAAAACTAATCAGTGTTCTCTGGTTTATAGACTATGAATGTGAAAATGATATTTTTACCTCTGTCTCTGTTATTACATTTCCACAAGGTATATTTTGTTAACCCTTTAAAGTTATGAAGTAGCTACAAATGAGAAAAAAAATCACCTTGAACGTTATAATTGCCTATTGATATTCAATCTAAAAAAAAAAAAAAGAAACGGCTGTGACGACGACATCTTGACTTTTCTTCTATTAAATAATACATCATTAAAAAATAACGTACGTAATGTACGTATTGTACGCTCAAAGACAGCGGTATAAGTGCGGTCCGTGGTGTAGACCTGTCCCACTTCAGCAAGATGGCGGCTACACTGAGGAGGTTAGATTCTCGACCGGAACCTTCAAACTACACTTTGAAGAGTACTTCGAAGGGACCCTTCAAAAGGTGCATTTGGCGAATTGAGACACGGCCAATGTCTGACTTATAGTGTGCGTCCCTTAGATGTAAGTATTCTGTGTATTTTGTGATATTGTGTTCAGAACTTATACTTGTAATTGACCATGTGTAGTTTAGAGTTTTGAGTAAAACTTTCCAATTTATATATGCTAGCCTCGTGTGTTACATATGCTAGCCTCGTGACTAGACTGGCCTCCTATTGGTCATTTTGTTAACTTCTTTGTATTCACATTATGTAAATAACTACGCGGTCACTTGTGTAATCACCATTTTGATTGTGATTAACATATTGTTTGTATTTGTTTATTCCTTCTCTTGTAGATAACCACACACACACAAACCCACTCTTTCTCACCCATATACGCCCACACCCCAAGTAAGGACATTAAAAGGAACGTTCTACCTAAGCCTCACCTGAACATACCTAATCGCTGTCCTGACCCGACACCCTGCAGTGATTGCTAGCCAGGGTTCAAGCTACTGCATATTACAGTCCTCATTACAATTTATGGTCCTTCGAGCCGGATCGAGCAACCACTGCAGTCAATATGTTCAGGCCATATGAAAGAGAACCTACTGAGGATCGCCCACAAAGATCCAGGCAGCTGCCATCATATCTCCAGGACTATGAGGTCAGTTACCCTGTGAGGTCCCGTTTTACTGATGATGAGCAGACCAAGCACTTGTCTTCTCCAGAAATAATTAGATCCATTAAGAGCATGAGAGAGGAAAATGACCAGCTGCACAGAGATGTCCAACGCCTTGCAGACATGATCCAGATTGCTCCTGCAGTGTCCTCACAGCAGCTGTCACTGCCCAGGCGCCAAGAGGAAACATCTGCCACACCAGCACTTACGTATCAACAGGCGCCACTCAGCGGCCTCCAGGGCCCACATCAGCCAGTAAGTGCCCTCCCGGTGATCAGAGATGTTTCTCCTGCTCCTGTCGGTCGACATGCCATTGTAGAGTCTCTCAGACGGCATCTACATGAAACAGGATTATCAGATCAGGCAGAGGCACCAGTCACTGCTGGCATCTCAACTCCTCTCTCTAAAGGTGAACATATGGTGATAGACATTCACAAGAGTCCATCACCCACAGAGCATGAGGAAAGAGTCTCCCCACCATGTGGTGAAACTAGTCACCAGTCAGATGATAGCCCCCCCATGACCTAAAGTGGATTGGCCTGATGTCAAGCCACACATCAAGTATGAAGAGGACTATGATAGCTATCCTGACCGCTCCTATCAATATGATAACAGGTACCACCGCCGTCATGGGCCTTCTCCACCCCGTCCGAGTTATCTAAGGTCCAGTAATGAGTACAGCCATCCTGCTCCACATTATCACCACAGTAGTCCAAAGGCTCATCCTGACAGCCGCTATTATAGGTATGAGAGGGGGTACTCATCTAGTTACAGAGACCGTCCTGATGACTGCAGCCCTGCTTACGGTTATGAAAGGAGACAAGGGAGGGACAGATGCCCACCGGATCCGTCTTATCCACCATCACGTAATCACTCTCCATACATCAGGACAGCAGCACCAGAGGCCTGTCGTGGACCCAAGCCGACGATCCCAGACTTCAAGTCAGAGCATCCACGGGAGTTTGTTAGATTGAAGCTGGCCCTGGACAAGTTATTGCCATATGATGCCTCGGAGCACTTTAAGTTTCAGATACTCACAGATCACCTCAAATGTGAGGATGCACTGCTCATCGCTGACTCCTACAGTAACAGTCAACACCCATTCACCGACACTATGAAAGCGCTCACAGAGATGTATGGCCAACCTCAGCAGTTAGCACTGAAGAGAATCTCCACTGTGATGGATGGGCCCACCATAAAATCTGGGGACATTAAAGCGTTTAAGTCATTTGCTCTTCAGGTCCGTACACTGGTTGGGATGCTGCACCAACTGGGAAGCCAGGGCTGGACTGAACTGAAGTGCAGCTCACATGTCTCTTGCCTCTTAGCTAAGTTACCACATGACCTAAGAGCCAACTTCCACAGATTTGTGAACCCCATCTATACTCCCATTCCTACACTCCTTGATCTGGCAGACTGGCTTGGCTATGAAGTGAGAGTTCAAGTTAGTGGTGATCAACACGGCAGTATTCCAGGCAGAGAGAGGCCGTTTCCATCCAGGATCCAACGCGCCGACTACAAGTCCCAGAGATCCATCACCATTCTCCATGGCAGTGAATCAAAGTCAATAAAGAAGGTGGTTATGGCTGCAGTTCCAGCCCAGAGAGAGGGGACACAAGACAAGCCTAAAAGGTACTGTCCCTTCTGCGATACAGTACAGCACTATTTGAACCAATGCAGCAATTTCAGATTCCTATCAGTGGAGCAGAAGACACAGTGGATCAGGACAAATAATTGCTGCTGGAGATGTGGACGTGAGCACCAGGCTGCCAAGTGTAACCTTAAAGCCAAGTGCAAGCAGTGTGAGAGGAAGCACCTGGACGTCCTCCACGATGTTAACGCCAGCCAAAATGCCACAGCCACTAGTAAGCCCCCAGGACCTGTAGCCAGCACCTGTCTTGTGAGCTCTGTATCAGAGACTATGTACATTGACCGCCCAGCCAGCAGCCCCCAAGTGTTACTGAAGCTGAGTAGGGTCATCCTCCAGAGTGGCAATCAGCTACTTGAAACCTATGCCATATTGGATGACGGGTCCGAGCGCACCATACTCCTGAATGATGCTGCGGTTAAGTTGGGGCTTCAGGGACCGGCTGAAGAGCTCACACTTCGCACAGTCAGACAGGAGGTTTGCACTGTTCATGGAGCGACTGTATCCTTCACAGTAGCCCTTGCTTCAGAACCAGGCAAGTGCTACCAGATCAACAACACTTTCACAGCCAAAGAACTGAACCTAGCCCACCACACCTATCCAGTCCAAGCTCTGCAGGAGAAATACCGTCATCTCAGAGACATTCCACTGCCCCCTATTAAGGATGCCCAGCCGCTGCTGCTGATTGGGTCAGATTATCCTCATTTGATAACTCCAGTGGAACCAGTACGTCTCGGCCCCCCCGGTGGACCTGCAGTTGTGCGCACCAGATTAGGATGGACTCTACAAGGCCCTACAAGCCTCGTGTGTCATCCACTGTCCCCACAGCAGTGCCTTTTCACTATCTGCAACCCTCCAGAATCTGAGCTCCTCAAACATGTGGAGAAACTGTGGCAATTGGATATCTTGCCATATAGGAGCGAGCGGTTGATTACCAGGTCAAGGCAGGATGCTGAGGTAGTCCGCATATAAGACTATACTAATTAATTTGCATCTGTATGGGTCATAAACGTTATTAATTCAACCTTCTGTGGCTCAAATGTTATGTCATATAGCCAAAAAATTACCGAAAAAATTTCCCAGCAGTGCAAAGAAAATAAACACACGGTAAATATTGACCCCAAAAAACACTGTTCCAGCTTCCACATATTGAATGATAAGTTGATATAGTAATTATCCTGACAGCCCTATATTGCAGTTGCTAATATACTTCATAAACAATCTCAGGATTTTAGTAATAGAAATGTCAAATGCTTTAAATAAAAAATAAAAAATGAAATAGCCTTTAGATTACAGTAAAACTACACTAGATGATACTAGCGTCCACACCTTCATGTTGTGGACGCTGCAACCATGTAAAACAGGCAGCACTTTGAATCAGAGGAACCATGTCTCTGGTCCAAGCCTGAGTACCGTCCAAAGACACCCGATACTCATGGCTTCAAACAAAC
Organism: Periophthalmus magnuspinnatus; assembly: GCF_009829125.3. NCBI lineage: Eukaryota > Metazoa > Chordata > Actinopteri > Gobiiformes > Gobiidae > Periophthalmus > Periophthalmus magnuspinnatus. The sequence continues at coordinate 11,867,890 of NC_047126.1, forward strand.
ATTAACACTTGGTTATGAGCATCCATAAAGTGAGACATGTCAACAGCTGAGGGGCCATAAAAGCTCCTGCCAGTACGAGCCCAGATCCAGCCCCATTACAGACAGGGACTAGAGAGATCTGGGTTCTCAAGGGAGCTGAACTCTACAAACAAACATGACCCGGTTCCCAAAGAAAGAGGAGATGTATTTTGGGAAATGGAGGCTAAGAACGGGAGCTGAGTCACAGAGCAAAGTTACATGAAAAAATAAAGACCCATTTTAGCTCAGTTACTGGTCAGTGACAGAAAACATCTTTGGAACTAAAATATGTTCTGATGGCAAACCAAAAGAGCCATAGTTATTCTTCTAAATAGAATTATTTCAGACAAGAAAGTGCGGAGCCAAAAAGTGGAGCTGGGATCATTACACGATACACCAATACCACAAAACCTTTGGTGGAAAAAATTGGTCCAAAACAAGTCCCATTGCAAGTATTACAAACTACTGGGTTTGCTCAAACTGATCATACACACAATAAAAAATAAAAATTTTAAATTTTATTCTATACTGAAAAAAGTAAGTAAGTTCAGGTACCAATATCATAAACCAGGTATTGTTTTACTATTGATGCAGAACAAAAAATAAAAGATACCAAACTTTAGTGTTAAATGCGAAAGAAGCAACAAAAAATATAGCTACTTTTTTATGAAATACTTAATAAGTTAATATGTAAAAGTCTAATTGCACTGATAACACACATCTCCCATCACATATTAACTTATATGTAATCTATCCACCTGATCAAAGGTGAAAACTGAAATGTTCTAGAGAGATAGTGAGAGGTTAAATGTGAATGTGACCAAAAACTATAAGGGCAATACTGTATTATTAGTGTGCTGTAGTATTTTGTGTTCCCCAAGTGTATCAAATTGAAATACTAGCTAAAAATAACTCACATTATATCACATTACATTCTTCAGTGAGACTTGTTTGACTGCATAATTAATGTGATCCTGAGAACTTGTAGCTCTGTAAGGCAAGGCTCCATGATCTCAGCACCAGAGTTGTCCAAAGACAAGACCCATATACTAATCAATACTAAAACTAGCATCAAAATTGCAAGTAGAAGAATAGTTTCATAATGGACTTGATCTATATTAGAACAACACTGTAATATTAAAGAGACGATTTTTGTTTAAAATTACATTCTATTGTGTAAAAAAAAAAAGTTTTATCATTGTGGAATCTAAGTTTTGAGTATGGAGCCTGTTTTAAAATCAAGTTTACATTTTTTACAGTGTGACAACGCTACTCAGCACAGTCAACTCAAACCTGCCTGAGGATTACAGAGATTATATAATGAAATAATTTGGTTTTAATATGATGTTTGCTCCACACACATTATCCAACTTACCTGCTAAAGTGTAATCCATATCAAATCCAAAGCATTTAATCTTCTCCATTGCCAAGCTTCTGTTGACAAATACTCTGTGGACACACATAATGAAAACAGAATTTGAAGATTAATCCAATATGTAGTCATTCAGTGCATTTCAATAGCAAAAAACATTATATAGTGTCCATAGGGAGGCTATAAACAACATGGGTGCGAGTATAGAAATAAACCCCGTGGTCATACTATACCAATATGCCACCACGTTGTAAACATTATATAAAGTATGTGGTATGTGGCAGTTGCTAAACAGTCTCATAATGAAACGACAGCTATAAATACAAGCTAATAAATCTATTATTACCCATTATAACACACTGAAGGGGATATAACATAACAACTGTGATATTAAGTTACATTTATGTGATGGGGATTGGCAAACTAAAATAAGAAACAAAAAGATGGCTTGTTACAGTCAGTGAAACGATCTTCCAAGAAAGCGCTACCTTTTTCCACATAAATAAAAGATAGTCCAAATGGGTCACTGTAAAAGATCATGTTTACATATCCTGGCAACGGACTCCAAAGGTACATAGAAAAGTCACATATACTGAACAAACCTGGACTATTGGCACATAATTCCACATCTTATCTTTTATTCAGCAAACTTTTCTAACAAAAAGGATAAATATTGCCTTGGGTATTTCCACAGAAGTCAATATTATCTTAAGTTCGAAATAAACCAGTTAACCTCTACTGTACAATAAAATGCACAGAAATGAGAAGAAATGACAGAAACAACAACCTGTGAGCAGAGTTTTAAGTGTACATTACAAGTATCAAACTATGCGGATCTCTCAAAAAAAATTAAAAAAATACCTTGCTGCAGATCCATAGTGTACAAGCTCCCATTTAGATCTTAGCCCAGCGGAGAAGTGACGATGCATTCTGCACAAAACTAAACCTGCCTTTGACTCCCGTGTGGGTCTAACCTGCTGCCGCGCCACAGAACAATACCCCCTCACTCTCTCTCCACCGCTCTGCTTTCTTGTCATTCACATTTTTTTGACTTGTTGCAAAAATGATTGTGACCTTTCTGTGTCGTTCTCTGTTGTGTGGCATCAGTCGGTCAATGTTGTTGCTGTTGTTTTTGGGTAGTGTGATGTTTGTGGGAACTCAAAGACATCCAGAACCATCACAAGTCAGGTAGAATCAAGCACCCCAATTGCTACTATATTAAACTCAAGTCATAACCCAAAGGTTGTATAACAAGGAATAGTCTAGAACAAACAAGTATGTCATTAAGAAGTATGTGATTGTCATTAATATTACTTCATGTGTTACAAAAATGCAAATATGTCTTTATCATGGACACAATTATAAAAATGTGTGAATGTGTGAGAAACAGGATGAATGCTAAATCTGAAGAAACAAAGGGACTATGGGTGAGGTTAGGCATGGGATAATACTCTTGAGGAGAAGTTGTAAGTTGCATCGATGTATTTTTGTGTCTGGGGCCTCTTCTATAAGATAAGGAAGCTTCTGGGGAGTTCCCTTTGACAAGACTTTCATATAGTAGTAGTAAGTAAATATATGAGCTGTTTTCAAATGTTTTATACATATGTTTACATTGGATTAAACCAAGGAAAAGCAGAACAAAACAAGAACAAATTATTTCTTTAATAAATTCAGCAAAATAAAATGTAAAATATAATATTGTCTGTTTTTCCAGATACTGTATTTAAGGTTCAATATTAGCCTACAGTTGCTATAGCAACTGTAGGCTAGTATATAACCTTGCATTTTCTCTGTACTGCTTTTAAAAGCAAAATAAATAATGGACCAGATAAGGTCAGCCAATGAGATTGAAAAATGAATTAATTGTGTGTTTATTTTTCAGCTTTTGAGACGACTCATTTCATGTACAGCAAAACTACTCTCTGGAAACAGTTGGTCTTTTTAGTAGTACTCATGACCTCTTGGTGACCTCTGTATGTATCTAAGTGCATGTTGTAACAGTCATAAATGATTAGAGTGAGCTCATGCCTGTCCAGAGTTCACATGTATTTACAATGGGTGAGGGTTCCTCAGTGCCTGAGTCAGGCTCAATCATGGTCCCTCTGACAACCTCCGAATAACCACACAGGACCTGGGGCACAAAGAGGGCTTTAACGACGCTGTCAGAGCACAGCTGTGCAATAATCTGACAGATTTTTTCCACTGGTCTAATCTCCTGTAGACAGAGACTCGGCTCCCACTGATAGACGGTTTATTTAGTGTCATCCAGTCACCAGTCCTTTGCAATGTGATATGTGGCCCCCACAGTAAGTTGCATTGTTTCAGTCCAGATCCTCTTTGAAGAAATAGTCTTTGTATAAGATAAACATAGGAAACTTTTATCCTGTACTTTAGAGTCAATTAGAGCTAAAATTAAATTAGACAGTAGAGATAAAAATGCACTGGCAGAGGAAGAAGATAACCCTGCTGTGTACGGGTGATTGACTGTGAGGGCAGATTTAGAGTTTAAGTCTTACAGTAAACTTTTTTGGACTATGTAGTAAATGTCTAAATGATGGAAAGTGATGGAAATATGACCGAATGTAAATATATGTTTGTTACGTCCTCATAGGGCCATTGACAGTTGACTGACATCAGAACAATACAGAGCGCTAAGACAATTCTCACTTTGATAAAACCCTGTTAGCTTAGCATGCCATGCTCTACGTACATGTTACACAAAGCCTGTAACAGTGAATAGAGAATCTCACTCAGTGTTACCAGATCTAATTAGTGTGAAACATGCCATTACATTAGTGAACAGGGCATCAACAGATACTGATTATCTTCAACTTTTCTGAGACAGGAGCGCAAACATCAGGGGCATTTGGTCAAAAGGCAATGAGGAATTTTTCACAGAAGTTGTAAAAAAACAAATCAGATTTGTCCACCAAGATAATCAATTACAAATTATAGCAGACTGTACTAACATCATTACAAATAAGCATATTCTATTACTGTATACGAAAGCATAAACACACAACTTAACATTTTTGGTGTGACTTTGTCAAATTCTTTACATTTTTGTTGGAATAGCCAAAGATTTTCTAACAACCAACAGCCAAATAGCTCTTTGCTAAATGTAATCCAATGTAGTTTGTCAATTAAAATAATATGTTGATGTTGTGTAAACTACATGAGTGGCTCACCTGTGATAGGCTTCTCTTCTGTACTTCTTCATTGCCAATCCGTCCATGTTTGCGGGCAGGTCTGCAAAGTTCTGCAGCCGGTCGCTCCATGAAGTCGTCATTCTTTAAAAGTGGCCTACAAGGGTGAGAAACCAGACAAATAACTTAATTCAATGCATCTTTATGTGTTCATAGCAGGAGGAATGCAATTTACCCTGTGCTATTTTTATTGCATGTTTTATACACTAGTCAAGTCTATGAATAAAACAGATGTGCTACACTGTGGAGTATGTACATTTATAACACTCTGTCCACATATATATCTTGAGTAAGACCATTTCTCAGTTTTCTGTGCATTCTTCTGTATAGACTTTGTTTTGCAATAGTCAAAGTCGAGCCTGTCCTCCAGCTGACTATCATTCTCCCCTGTCACTACAGAGGCTGTTCAACAGAAGAAAAGCCAGAGGTCAGCTTTCTTGTCCCTATGCCAGCACAAATGCAAATGAGATCACGTCAGCAAAAAACTGACATGTCAGTGCACACTGTCTCAGTCATAGATGCAAAGTTTCGCAAGCAACCGTTAATAACGTATTAATGACGCATTAATAACACTAGCTATTCTTCTTTTTGTTTGGACATAATGTGACCCATAGCTAGGATTGGTCCCGTTGGGTCTGCAGGTAGCAGTGCCCCCACAAGGAGACATCAAAACAACAATTCTGTCTTTGTCCGCTGCTCCTTTGTGAGTGACAGTTACACAAGACAGCAACTTTGCAACGGTGCGGTCGACGCAGCTGGTTTTACACAGATATTACCTTTTTACGCACAGTTGGCTTCAGTAACATACAGTACTTTGGGATTTGGGGATTCGCTTTGCTTACGATAAAACGCACTCTAGCACCTAAGACCAGAGGAAAAGCCCTCTATCATGTATTATTCGGATAAGGTTCCGTTCTGTAGCTCTAAATCACGTTAGCACTTGCATGGACAACATTCCTTGCTCCCCCTACCTGATTGACAATGACAGCAAGTAAGGAGGAAACATAAACTGCTAGATTAACAATGTATCAAAGGCTTGAGGGAAAACAAAAGCCCAAATCGTAGCCCTATATCCTGAATGCAATAGAGTACTCACCTCGGAGTTCCTGAATAAAAGCACTGCACCGTCGTCAGTCTGAGCATGCGCCGTGAGTCGTGTAAAACTCTCAGAAATGCGCGAGTGGGGATATTTTTACAGTGAGCTGCAAATGCAATGGTGAGTAAAGTCAGGCAGCAGATGAGTGGCGTCCCTGCTCTCTTAGACCTCCGCTGCCCCTCTCCCTCTCTTGTCTCACCAGTTGTTTTGAGACATTCAGGGGGCGGGACGTGCTTGTGTCACCACAGAGGTGGGGCCTGGCTGCCTTCGTGGCATGATCACGTGGCCCTGCATCTGTTATCAGCTGATCACATTAAGGTACAGAAAGGCCGGAACCATCGTCCCATTCAAAAAAGTTATTCATTCACTCAGTTTCTGAACGTGGGGGCCGGATTATTGCACCAAAGCGAAAGTAATCCACTCAGTGTGCTGATGTATTTATTCATTTTTAAAATAGCCCATTAAAGCCATAGATGTAACAGTTTCTCTGCAGCTTGAACTACTTTCCTGTGACTTTTAGAGAAACCACCAAAATGTTTTGCAATTATTAATTTAATTTTACTCTCTAGATTATTTTAGTGTTGTATTTTATTGTGTTAGACCCCAAAGACACCAACCTTAAATCAGTTACAGTAAAATTTATTGATCTGTGCAATCATCATCTGTGCAGTATTTTCTTACACAGATTGAAACAAAATGATATGCAGTTGTATACATTGTGTTAATATTAAAGGAGTTTTCTGTTTTAGGATTCTTTTCTCTTTACGCTTTTCTTAGCCCTGGTTTACCCTGTTATTTGTCGGATGTTTAAGTATTTTCTGAGGTGTTGGCTATAGTAGAAACACGTTTTAGGATCGCTCACAAGAAGTGAAAAATGCAGATGTGAAGACTGTGCTTGGACAACAGGGGGCAGCAAAGTCACAAGTCATACATATGTTAGTACTATAACTATGCAGGAGTTTAAATAAGCAGCAAAAATGTAAGATGTGAGTTACTTTTGGAGAAGAGGTAGATCATTTATGTTGGAAAAAATCTGTCATACAAAAAATCTGTCATACAATTAATCTTAATCTAAACTACAAAGAAAGTATAATCACAATTCAGCATGTAAGTACACCATGAGAAGACAGACTGACACACTCAAAATAGTTAGCATGTTTCACAGAGAAAGGCACGTCTGGATCAAAAGTATCTTAATTAGGTTAGGTTTGCACTGATCACTATGGACATTTTCCCAAACAAAGAGCAGAGTCAGCACACAAGTGCAACTGCATAACGATCATTAACGTTATTCCTACTCAATTTGACACACTAACATTTGAGTTAAAACATGGTGTAGAGTTGTCTAAGTGACATGACGCACGCGGCCTGGGGGTGTAGGGGTATTAATTAGTGATTCGCTGGTCCTGTATATAAAGGGGCGCGCCCACTGCTCTGCTCCAGACGAGCCAAGATGAGTTACGGAGCTGAATCGTTTTCCTCCTCTTCCTACCGAAGGATTTTCGGGGAATCTCCCCGTTATTCTTCCTCCCCCGCACGCCCCACGATGTCTTCTCGCGGGGGATACCGGTCCACCTCTCTGTCTCGGAGCAGCGCCTCATCAATGGGCTCCTATAGAAAGTCCGGTGGTCGTTCATTTTCTTCTATGCCGCTGGAGAGCTTCGACCTGAATCAAAGTAACGTCCTCAACAATGAGTTTAAAATTGTCCGCACTAATGAGAAGGAGCAGATGCAAGGTCTAAATGACCGTTTTGCGATGTTTATTGAAAAAGTGCGCAACTTGGAGCAGCAGAACAAAGTCTTGGAGACGGAGCTGGTGGCGCTGCGCCAGAGGCAGAGTGAGCCGTCCCGCCTGGCCGAGCTCTACCAACAGGAGATCCGCGAGTTGCGCTCCCAAATCGAGGAACTCAACGGAGAGAAATCCCAGCTTCTGATCGACAGAGACCACGTCGAGGACGACCTCCAGAAGGTGAGAGTCAAGTACGAAGAAGAGTTCCGTGCGCGGGAGGAAGCAGAGGCTGCGCTCAAGGCTTTTAAGAAAGACGTGGACGATGCCACCATGGTGCGTCTGGACCTGGAGAAGAAGGTCGAGTCCCTGCTGGACGAAATTAACTTCCTCCGAAAGGTGCACGAGGAGGAGGTGGCCGAGCTGACCGACATGATCCAGGCTGCGCAGATCTCTGTAGAGATGGAGGTGGCCAAACCAGACCTGACCTCCGCCCTTAAGGAAATCCGCGGCCAGTACGAGTCCATGGCTTCCAAGAACCTGCAGTCTGCGGAGGAGTGGTACAAGTCCAAGTTTGCAGACCTGTCTGAGCAGGCCAACCGCAGCAACGAGGCAATCCGCGCAAGCAGGGAAGAAGTTAACGAGTTCCGCAGGCAGCTGCAGTCCAGGACCATCGAGATTGAGGGCCTGAGGGGCACCAACGACTCTCTGGAGAAGCAGCTTCGTGAGATGGAGGACAGGCATTCGATGGAAATCGCAGGATACCAGGTAAAATCCCTCAAAGTAGTGCTAAAAGAGCAGGCGCTGTCCATGGTGCTGAATCCTTCACTCCGGGGACAAAGGCACCTGAGGCTGACAACGCCCACTCTTTGTTTACATTTCCCATGTTTTTGGTGCCACAGACATACTACATTATTATAGCTATAAAATAATCATTTTGAGCAGTGTAAATCTTACACGAATACAACTCCTCAGGAGAACATCGTTCTCTGATTGTTGTGGGTTGATTGCAATTGTAAATATCTTGACGTTGATTACAATCATGTCTTGTCATGTTAATTAGGAGAATATGGCAGAGCTTGAAAATGAGTTGAGGACCACTAAGAATGAGATGGCTCGTCATCTGAGAGAATACCAGGAGCTGCTGAATGTTAAAATGGCACTGGATATCGAAATTGCAGCATACAGGTATGTTTAATCATTAAAATACAAATACATGTACAGTAATAAATAGACTTAAATACAGTAAAATGGGACATTTTTGAGAAACTATGGTTACTTTACTGTGTTTACTTGTTTATATCTATAGAAAGCTGCTTGAGGGAGAGGAGACTCGCATTGGGACAGGGATCACCTACTCCACCCCCTCCATTACCAGTGGGGGGATGCAGAGCTATGGATACACATCCCAAATGTACTCCAGCTCTACTAAAGCAGTCAAGAAAGAGAGCAAAATCGAGGAACCGCCCCAGAAGACCGCAGCCAAGGTGTCCCATGTTTATGAGGAAACCATTGTCACCACCAAGAAGACAGAGAAGCAGCCAGAAGCCAGCACTACCCCTACCACCCAGAAAAACTAAAGAGCATAATGTAGTGTATACTCTCTGTTAAGCCTCCTTTTAAACCTCTGTACCTGGAGCCTCTTCACTTAGCACTGATGAGTTTTGACAGATTGTGTGAAGTGTGAAGTGTTAGATGTGGAGCCGTGTGCAAGTGTAAGCCTTCCTCTTTTCCTCTATATCCCACACATATCTTTCCCAAACAGGAAACAGTAGTTTACAACCATAGACTGTATAGTCTATGTTTACAACAATAACATCACATAACTCAAAATGCATTTGCTCGTATCATATTTACCACCTGTAGTTTTATGGAAACAATGGGTTGTGGCTCATTGACCAGCACAAGCAGGAAGTGAAGCTGATTTGGTTGGTAATATGCACATATGCTAGATCTCAGAAGCACACAGTGTAAAATGTAACAAGCAACAAGCTTTTTTATCTGGTACAAATCTCCTATTCTAAAATGCACTACTGTGAAACAATATGCAAACAATAATCATGATTATATAATCCTTAGAGCTTATATATAATTATATAAGCCCTCACGTATATTCTAAACATTTTACGTTCACGGTATGAAATAATAACTCTACTCAATTTCAGAACAATCTATAGAAAATGCGACAATGCATGGTGTATGCAGATGCATGTAGTCCACCATCTCATCCATTCAATGTAAAACAATACCATGTTGTCTTTTACCACGTTGAAATACTACATCACAACAGGTGTCCAAATGGCCTTCACAGTGCTTTTACAGAGCCGGCAAACAATGTGCTTCATCATTACACTAAAGACAAAATCTGATCACTGCTAATTAATAGTGCTATTTAGAAAAGAGTGAAGAAATTGCATGACATTAATTCATAAAACCAACTTCAAATGAAAAAAAAAACTACAAAAGTTCACCTGCTAGACCTTAATACAAAACAATGAAACCTCTAAACAAAGGTCATGACTGGATATGCCTGTTTTAGTGTGATCTCACCTCTAGAAATACAGCTTCTGCACCGCCGTTTTCACACAACTCTATTGCTGCTCCTCATAGTTCTCCACTGGAAACCACTGACTGACTGATTCCCTATTTGTGATCTAGTCCTCTGTGATGGTAATAGTGAGTAGCTTTAAACAGTGGCCTAGAGTTAGACAGCTTGGACATAAGTATAAGAATGTAACCTAATATTGGGTGAATGGGTTAATCATGACGGTCTATTTCTTTTTCATGAATAACTTGAAAAATCACTACTAGAGCACTGCCAGGTTACAAGTACACAAATTACACATAGACCAGTTTGCAGTTCACACATATTGAGCTAATTATCATGAGTAGCCATGCATTAAATAATCTATGGAGTGAAATGCCTTATAACACCAGCAGCTTCTTTCAGTCCATGTGTAAAATGTGTATTCGTTTGTTCATCTTTGAGTTTTGTGCTTGCGATTGCTGCCGTGATGACAAAAGCTTATAGGGGTTGAATGTAGTGTACTGTACTTGCTATTACTACACACCATCAATAAAGATTTGACATGATTGAGAATGATCACTGTGAAATGTGTTTGTCAACCAAAACTATTCAAAAATACTAAAAGTCAACTGTGATTAAAGTGATATATTGATTTTAATAGCGCTGCATAGTAATAACAGTTGTGGTGATATTGTAGAGGTAGCAGATATAGTGTGATGTTTCTATTTGTTTTAACCTTCTCATTTTGGCTGTGCATTTTGGCCAAGGGTGTCCAAAGGCTAGCCTCAGTAGTACTTTAGTAGTTTACTAGTCAACTACAATGGCAACTTCAATCACAAACATTAAAGTGTGTCACAGACCTTAGATTTTTATTACTTTTTATTTATACAAAGAGCCTGTGAACCATATACAAATATAATACATTATGTTCTTTCTTTCAAAGGTACAAAACGTTCTGTTTCCCATGCAACAGTTGCCAATTATCTTAATCACAGGTGAAGGTGTGATTTTCAGTGTTTACCACCACATTATTTCAGTGCATTATAGTGGCACCAATGTATCCAGTTCCTCATGTCTTTGAAATGTATTCTATTTTTGGGAGGCAAAATAACCAAAAGCTTGTGTGTCCAGTTTTTAGACTTACACAATAAAAAGATCTTATAATAAAAGTTCTAATATCAAATTCAACAAGCTAGTGAGATATTTGGGCAGTCTATAAATTAGTCCCTATAAATGCATTTTATACAGTGTTGTTCTCTTCTGACAGATAGTGATGGTCAGCCCTCTTTTTCATAGAGTGTACAGTGATGGGTTTTAAATTCATCACCTGTTATGAAACAAAAGCCTGAAAAAAAAGAGTGTATCTAAAGGTTTCAAAGTGAATAATTAAGCTTCCGTGCATGGAGATTTGGTTAAACTTTAAGTAAATGCAACTTTTTTGAAAGGTTCTCTGTATTGACCATCAGAATGTAGCTTATATTTCAAGAAGTAGCCCTCACTGAAAAAGGTTTGGACACAGCTGCTTTTTTTTTTTTTTTTTTTGCCACATTTGCTACATTCACTTGCATCACTTCATGTCAATATGGACAATTTTTTTGCAATCAAGACATTTTGGCTTGAAACCTTTTCAACACTGAACCACTCCTGGATGAATAAGAGATTACTCTGTCTTCATGTTCACAGTACTTTAGGTACAGTCACATTACAGTTTTGGACCTGCTATAGAAGATACAGATACAGAGTTTTTTTCTGTATTGGCTGATTTGCACTTGAAGCATTATAGGCTCAGACAATGTCACCTTGACCTGTTTCTTGCAGAAGTATTTCTTTATCACAGATACATGATGGATCTACAGTGCGCTGGCCCCCCTGACCCCTCACAACCTCAACCCTAGAGCCAGTGACCTTGGTTCAGATACAAGTATGTGATTATCACGTCTCTGTTAGACCACTACCAGTGAGCACCACACATAGTCCCAGCGCCTGCACTCGTGTGGAGCAGGTCGCAGTTCTTCAAAAATTTATGTCTCTGCAATGCTGCTGCTGTGTACAAGGTGTGGTTAGCCTTGGAATAGAAAATATATTAAGTTAAATGTGCAGTATTTGCTTCCATTATATCTGTAACTACATCTCCATATGCCCCGGATAATAGTAAACTTTTTTGTGTACTATCAAGCTCCTTTTTATGTAGTCTTTGTTTAGTCTTTGTTTCTACCTTTTAGTTAATGTCTGTTGGCCTGAGACTAAGATTTATATGGAACAACCGCAGAATATAGATGTATGGAGTGAGTTACAGCTGAAGATCTGGGAGTGAATAATACACTACCAGTCAAAGGTTTGGACACACCTTTTCATTCAGTTTCATATGGTACATGCAGAAGATATCAAATATATGAAGCAAGAGATATGGAATTACAGTATGTAGTAAAAAACAAACAAAGTTCTAATAAAAGTTTTGAGTTATTCTGAGTTGCCTCTGTGTCCATTCATAGTTTTGATGCCTTCAGTGAGAACCTACAATATAATAAATCATGGAAATAAAGAAGAAACATAAATGAAAAAGTCTGTCCAAATGTTTCACTGGTTGTGTTAGTTAAAGCCTTTTTACAAATAAATACACTGTTTCCTTGTTATTTTTATTTGGACAAATTACTCTACTTTGAAACATTTAGATACACTCTTTCACTCTGCCTTTCGTTTCATAACAGGTGAAAACCCATCACTGTACGCTCTATGAAAAAGTAGGTTGGCCCCTCACTATCTGTCAGAAAAGAACAGCACTGTATGAGATTTATTTATAAGGGACTACTTCATAGACTGTCTGAATATCTCACTTACTAGTTAATTATTGATACGAGAACTTTTAATACAAGATCTCATGATTGTATAAGTCTAAGGACTGACCGCAGTAGAACTGAGATGGGAAAAGGGACTTTTGGCTGTTTTGCTTCACAAAAAAGGAATACATTTAAATGGCATGTAAAACTGGATCCATTGGTATACATTAATAATCTGATGATAAACATTTAGAATCATAACTGCACCTGTTTTTGCGATTATTTTTAGAAGATGAAGTGCACTTGTAATGTACTTGTAAGTTTTATGACCCACATCTTTAAGGAAGGATTGTTTTTTCCTTTCCAAAGCTGCCGAATGAGTTTCCATGCAATAACCAGTGTTTATGGTCTATAAAACAACACTTCGCTTGCCTTTTTTGTTTTTCAGAGACTCCAAAAACAAAGAATTGGATTTGGGGGTATTTTAAATTTTAGAACATTCGAAAAAGGTCATAAATGCCATTCCAAAAAGACTGAAGTTTTCTTGTGACTTTGTGTACAAACAATTGTCTTTAGATAAACTCCAATACAGGTGTCGTCTTGTGAGTGAAGTCAGGTCAGATACATAGTAGATTTTTTTCCCCCTGTATTGACCGTGCACAATAAACAAATCAGTTTATTTCTGTATTAAAAATAATATCTTGACGTTTATTAGAAATCTCCACATTTTCTCAGTGTGTTGAGTCGTTTATGCTGTTGGTGCGATCATGTGTGTGGAGCCGTGATAGAGCTGGAGATGAGAGCCGTGTGGAGGAGAAGGCTGTAAATCTCACCCAATTGTCAAGATCTGAGGATGTTAGACTCTTCCTGGGAGGATTTATGAAGAGAGTGATCTTACACCGAGACACAAAGAGCAGGATGGAGCTCATGAAATCACCAGAGCCGTATGCTACCAACACAACTCATGATGCCACCTGTGCTATAGCCATACACAGAGCATTCAGACTTGATTTGAAAGAGTGAGTAGTTTGTCTAAAGTTTTCAAACAAGGTACATCATAAAGCTGCACTGTGTAACTTTTGTCATGGAGGGTACACCCACTGGTCATCTCTGTGGAGGTGTGAATGCATTGTCTCTGAAATATTTTACAGTATGGCATTAAATGTATCTTTTTGTCTGTTTGTTTTTTTTCAAACCTTGAAAACCATTCTTGCTGTAAGCGGTCCCACCTCTCCACCGATCTGATCTGTAAATTAGCCTGGTGTTGTTACCTGCTTATCTCTATACTGCGGAACATTCCATGCAAATTAATAACATTTCCACGGAGATAAGAAGTAGGCGGGCCCTCGATCAAAACATAGAGATTGTTGCTAACTGTTAAAAAATGTGTTGTGATATTTTGCAGCTTACTTGACTCCTCCAAATATATAATGCACTACTCAGTCTAAATCTGAATTCACCTTTGCACATTTTTACAGTGATGTATGTCTTGAGCTTTGTACTTGTAATTAAAGTGTTAAATCTGCAGTTGCCGTGGTTTCTGTTGCTAGCATCCCGCAGAGCTGCAAACACCTCGGGAAATGACCACTTTCAAAGCCTCACATTTCATTGAGCCTGAGCCTTCTCCAGTGAAATACAGAGCACAGTAATAAGAAGACAACTGTGGGAGGAAATGAAAGAGATCTTTTATTTAGACAAATGAAACTGGCCTTGGACTGTTGCGTTGTATGACAGAAAGTGCTGAATCATTTGGAGGTAGGCCCTGACGATGACGTAGTGCTCCTTCTAACATGACTATTTTTGCCTCCGTGCTAAAATTACCCTCACGACAAGACAAGGCAGGCACACCAGACCAGACAGGAAGAAAAAGAGAGAGACTTCAGAAGAACAATTACGCCCTATTATCTGATCATAGATAGTGCATGTTTCTTATGCATCGTTGATCTGCTTTTTATTAAGGAGTGTATGAAAGTTTCAAATGTACAGCACAGTACATTGCAGCCATTCAGCTTTTATGATGGGTATGATTATAGAGATGGGTTGTCAAAATATGCAAATGCAACTGATACTATAACCAGGTAGCCTCTTCATTTTAACAAGTACTGATACTAAAACATTAACAGCTTGGGATTGAACCTCTTAAAGCAGCAAATATTGACAAAGATCACCAATTTATTAACCACAGTGCAAAATGCAACCTAAGATGACAAACCACATTCTCTGTTGTTTGTTTTTTTTTGTACTGTTGTTTTGGGTTAGAAATGACCAGTGGTGGAACGTAACAAAGTAAAACTAGTTAAGTACTGTACCTAAGCAGAAATTTTAGGTATCTATACTTTACTTAAGTAGATTTCAAAGTGGATACTTTTTACTTTTACTTCACTACATTTGAGAGCTGGTGTCTGTGCTTTCTACTACATTTTTCAACAGGACTGAAAAGCAAAAATATTTTTTATTACTGTTTGAGATCTGCTGGAAAGGCTGAGGGGTTTATTTTTATCAAGTTCATAAGTTGAACAAATGAACAGCTCAATTTAATATTTTCTGTTGAACAAAATTCAGCACAAATCTTTATCAAAATCACTACATTTGAAGCTTTATAAGAACTTCAAAATCTGTATGAAATACTTTTACTTTTCACAATACTTTTACTTAAGTATATTTTTTAATGTAATACTTTTACTTGAGTATTTTTTGTTCGGGTATCTGTACGTTTACGTAAGTAACAAAATTTTGCATTTCTTCCACCACTCTATTGTCCATAAAAGTGTTCTGGGTATCAATATCAATCAATATTCCATTCCAAGCCTTTTTTGTTTTGAAATTAAGTGTGAAATGTTGGTTTTGTGACAGCACTTTTATAGCTTTAGTAAAATGATCTAAAATGCATCCTGTAATGTAAAATGTGAGGAAAAACAAACACATCAGGTCTTAGTGTTTACAGTACATATCAGAGCATCTCCACAGTTCAGAGTCTGTGTTGGTGTTAAAGTCATGTTCTTTTGGGACTCATTATTTTGGAAGAGGCCACACAGGAGCCGCACGGCAACCGTAGGAAAAGTGTCCTGAGTCACCCTGTAGAAACAGCCCACCTTTAGCACAATTAGACCCAGCACAGGGCTTTGGATGTGACCTTTAGACATGAGAGGATGTGATAGAGGGGTGACCTTACAAAATGGATCTGAAATGTACTTTTTATCAGCCATTCATATGTTCACAGACATTTTGTGTGGTTCTGTGTCGTGTTTTAAATTTGAGTGATTTTAATGGGGAAGTATCTTGATAGTAAATGAAATTTAAATGATAGTTACGCAAAAAAAAAAAAAAAGAATTTTCATTTTTGTTATAAATCTGATATGGGATGCTGTAATCAGTTTTACTAAACCAAGATCAATATTTTTAAACAAATAATTCCTTCAAAATGTTTAACTTAGTAAAAGTAAAAGTATTTCGTGCAGACGCCGAGATGTTAAAAAGCTTCAGGTGTAATGATTCTAATAAAGATTTGTGCTGCATTTTGTTCAACAGAAACAACTGAAGAAATACTTTTACTTTTCAGTCCAGTTCAAATATGTAGTGGAGTAAAAAGTACAGATACCTGCTCTCAAATGTAATGACGTAAAAGTAAAAAGTACCCACTTTAAAATCTACTTAAGTAAAGGACAGATACTAAAATGTACACTTAAGCACCACTGCCATTAAGAGTCCTAATATTCGTATGTGTGAAGCAGCGGACTCATTTTCCTCAGCACAACAAAGCTTTCACTTGACTGTTTCTTGTTTCAGCATTTCAGAAAAAAATATATCAAGACCAAGAAAAGAAAAAAAAAAAGATAATGTATAGCTCATAACACCAGGATGCACTCAATGTTGTAACAATGTTTTTAAACAGAACACAACACTATAGATGCTTTTTACTTATAAATACTAATAATAATTCCCTTTTTCCTGAGTCACGTCTTCAGTACTGTATGTCAGATTCTGCCTGTGGCTCTTTATTTTAAAATATCACATGAAATATTAGCTTGAATCAGGAGCATATTATAGGACCTCCTTTTTTGTTCTCTGGTGATAAAATATTTAAATTAATTCGTCACAAGGCCGTCTGCAAAATGCTGCACTGGAATGGGCACAGATTGAAGCGAACAGCTCGATTTCCAAATATATTTCTCAGTGATAAACTTATGAAATGTTGTATTATTAGCTCACATTGGAGATCATTAGGGCAGGGCATATTGACGGGTAATTTCCTGAACAGGTGTGTAGCAGAGGAAGGTCAAAACTAGACTATTAATCTTGAGGCTCTGAGGACCACACAATAAAGCATCTTGCAAACTAGATGTGTTCATTATCATTGCAGAGTGAATGCTAATGCTAACACTGAAGTCCAACACTGTTTAATACTGTTAACGCTGCCTGTAATGAGCCCCAAGCCTCAAATGAAGATTATGTTATTTTTAGGAAATACATTTGGTGAAGACTGAACAGTTCAAATCAAGTCTCTTTGTGATCCTGTGTTAAGTCTGGTATTAATCCAAAATACTGTTACTGCCAGATAGTCATAATATTGTATTCTTTATTTTCCTAATAATTCTTTGTATGTTACAATATGATTATAACTCATTTGGGAATTTTGAATTGGGAGTTACTGCAGCCCTATACTCCACCCAGAGCCCTGAAGTCAGCTGACCAGCTCCTGCTCAAGTGTGACAGAACCTTTTCTGTGGCAGCGCCCAGACTATGGAACAGCGCTTTCTGCCTGTCAGATTCTCTCAGTCTCAGTTTAAGACTAGACTAAAAACACACCTTTTCTCCCTGGCATTTAATACTAGTTAGACAGGATATCTCTGTGTTTTATTGTTCTTTTTCTGTGTATCATGTAATTTTTTTATTTTGTTTTGTTTTGTTTTTTTACTTTTATGCGAAAACACTTTGGTCAGGTAGGTCAGGTCATAGCAGATTGATCTTAATTTAACCGTGTGAAATATGTTGTCTCTCAGGTCACTCTTCAGGGCATTCCCAGTCTTACGGATCTTTAATATGGTGTGACAGGGAAGAGGGGAAGAGGGAAAGAGGGGAAGAGAGGAGCTCAACTGGCCATGAAATAGGTGTGGCTGAGGGCTTTGTGTTACAGAAGGGGGTAGTCTGGAGGCAGACAGTTGGTTTAAGCCTGAGATGGCTAAATTAGTGAGGCTATATTGTAATAGTGCACCTAGATCTATATCTTAGCCTTTATATATCAGTTCAGTATTGAATTTAGATAAGCTCTTTAGAAAGATGGTTCCTTGGATTTAAATGTCTTAATAAGAAGCTTGTTTATAGTGAAGTGAAATTAAAAGTGCCATTCAAAGCCTCTGTTTTTTTCATTGTTATGAATCTGATATGGCCTTCAAATATTTATTTTTCTGTCTATTTGAAATAAAGGAGCGAAATACAACTACTTTTAACCTGTACTTGTTTCCTAACTCCAATCCCAAGATGCATTTGCGCACCAGTGAACTATAGCCTCCTTTGAAGCTATCCTCTTTGTTTTTCCCATTTAAACCATTGGACTGACAGCATCCGTTTGAGTTGTCCAGGTTGCAGTCAGGATGTGAGGGCTACAAAAAGGGGGGAGTGGGGGGCCCTGCACCACCCCCACCGCGCACCGCATGCCGTCAGGCCACGAGAATAAAGATTACCTGCCTCCAGAGGTGACCATATTGACACAACCCTCACGTCCTGCAGCCTATATAATCTTCAAACAGTGAGTGAGCAGAGAGGGGGATGCAGAGGGATGGGGCAGAGGGCGAGGTGCTCTGGTCCACCACAACCTGTCTGGGTATGGGCTGTTCTTGTGCTATTGTAAGGAAGGTGCTGGTGCAGTGATCAAGCGTTGCAGGCATTGATTCTCACTTTACAATAGTCATGATGACAGAGATAGATCTGAGCACTTACAGTGACACAGGGATGTCTGCGGCAGTTTGCTGCAGCATCATCAATAGAGCCTTATTGCTTTGCTGTTGTTTCAGTGTCATTGTTGAGAAGGTCCATTGTTTTGTTTTCTTAGGTATTTAGTCCCCTTTTGAGTAAATATATCATTTTGAACACAAAGAATAGTGAAATGTTACAATATGTTTTTCATAGAGCATAGCTGTAAAACATGTTCTAATTTTGTCCAGAAAAACATGTTTTTGCCCATGTTTGTAATATAATTGATTGTTAATTGTTGCTGATATGACATAAACATCTGTGAGTTTTGTTGGCAGAACAGTTTTGTTTTGATGCTTCCTGTTTACATTGACAAAGTAAAATAATAGTAAAAATAGGATGTACT
The DNA here is from genome assembly GCF_009829125.3 of Periophthalmus magnuspinnatus. Classification (NCBI taxonomy): domain Eukaryota; kingdom Metazoa; phylum Chordata; class Actinopteri; order Gobiiformes; family Gobiidae; genus Periophthalmus; species Periophthalmus magnuspinnatus. Next base: position 11,886,928 of record NC_047126.1, read on the forward strand.
CAATCACTGTCACTATTTGTATGAAGCGGAGCTACATGCTTTATTGCTTTATATTACTCCTTGTTACCTTCACCCAGTAAAGGTGATGGTGTCTTTGTATTGTGGGTGGGTGATGGGTCAGCATCTTTCTTTCTTGTACCTTTTTGACCAGCCTTTTTCAACCAACAGAATGATCTAATGGTTAGCAATGGCCTTTAGCAGAGCTTCTTCACACAGTGGGTAGTCATGGGTGAGTGCAGAGATGGCTTTATGACATACTGATTTCCCAAGACTGCCAGTAGAAGAAATGAGTTAGCAAAGCAATAGTCCTCTAAAATAAGGTGGAGCATTCTAAGAACAAATTACATATAAAGTCAGTCTGTCTCGTGAAACGTCCTGACTTATGGAAAAAAGCACCCATCGGGGGCCTTTAGAAACACCATTATGAATCTGAATCAGGGCGCTACAGGCTGTGAAAGAAAACATGCGCTGGAGCTGGTAGGCTATTGTTGATCACCCACCTTGTGCAATGTCACTGTTTGATAGAGTGTGCATACATTACATACATGAGGAGTCACTGCATACAAAATATAGGAGGTTCTCTCATAAAATGCCTGCATATAGCTACATGAAGGGATCTGATAAAGAACATTGTGCTCCTGAGCAGGTCTTTGTAGTGCTTAAGTAGACATTTATAAGTCATATTCCTAATGCTGCACTAAAAAATGCATGGTTTTCAGCTTCCTGTTATATGGGACCATTTTGAGGACAGTTATCCATTCAAAATATATAAGACACACATATTGCTGGGTTTCATATGCCATCACAATATTCAATAGGCTGATCATATTTTATATAGGTGGGGGGCAGCTAAAATGAATATTGTTAAATACAGATTTGTGTCGTAATACAATGAGTTTTTGGGTCCAGTAGAAATGATCAAATGCAACATATCAATACAACGTAATCAACAGGAAAAACTGGCTCTTGACCCCATCTGAGAGTATGAAATCATCTTATTCTAAAATCTAAAAGCTACAACTAAGACAGTTTTGAACTGTTAATTTCTATTGCAACAGTCCGAACTTTTTGCCATTCTGAAACCCATTTAGGATCATTGTTTATAAACTTTTAACTTTTATTAGAAATCTGCAAATGTAATTATAGTAAAGTACTATAGTAGTCTTCCATTTATATTATTCTGACATTATTATTCCATTTATATTATTTGTTTGTGACATTAAAGTAAAAAACAAATTGATATTACCAATCAAAAACTGTCAAGTAGAATTCTAATAAACCAAATTTCTCAGTTGTATTTGACAGTCTCGTGCATTTTCTCCACTTCACTGTGACTGCTGCATTCTCAAACCAACCTTGAGATCTCCAATATGCTGCACTCTAGCTCCACCCTCTTTTGCTGCACTACCACATGGCAAAAGCACATATACTCCCAACGCACCCCTTCACCTCCAGTTTGTGTGCAGTACGTGGGTGAAAGCTTTCATTCCTCTCTCACTCACCTCCCCTCTCCAAAGTGCTGACTGGAGTTTTTCTGCACCTGCTGGCGGCCTGCCCCAGAGCTGATATACTTTGTCACTGTACATGCATAAAAAGCTATTGATTGGTGCAAAACACAAAGCATTTCATTAGCTTGCTGTAAGTGATTTTTGAAGACCGCGGCAGAGGAAATGTATCACTGAGTAAGCTTTTAATTATTTAGCTGGTACAGTGGAGTGGCCACAGACGCAGTGAAACACGCTGTTGGGAGAGTGGTGGTGTAATTGTTGCTGTGTTTATGTGTTGATGTCTGCAGTCGTGAGCACTGAAGTGGATCTATAGGCAGTTAACAGCCTGTAATTAAAGAGAGATCTAAACAACATCATGAGCCAAGTCAGAACGTGGCCTGTCATAAATCGAATGGACACACATCACTGGATATTAAAAACAGCTTGGACGACTATCAGTAATGTTTTAGATATACTGAGGCTGTGCAGTTAATTTGAACAGCAAATGTCTTAATTAGAAGTGATTTAAACACTTGCACAAAATGACTGGGTGTATTGTTTTAGTTGTCAAATGACCACAACTTGGCATGATTAAAGTGCTCAAATGATACATTTACAAACAGTGTGCAATGTGCAAAATCATAAAATGCATCACAGTTAAAGACAGTTAAAGCCTAGAGAATACATTTCTTGTGTTGACTTGTTCAGTTACTCTATCACAGCACACATCGATTAAGTTTGAGAGGAAAGATTTGAATATTGATTTTTAAATACACTTTTTGAAATTAGTCTTAATGTTTATACTTGAAACAGGGACAATGTTAGCCTTGCCCACTGGATGAATTCTCACAATTTTTGTGAGTTCATGAACTCCAGAGAATCTGTCTTGAACATCTCCAGTGAGACCCAGGTTAGGACACCCGCAAGGCACAGCAGGATCCAAATACACACTGCCCCTTTAAATACCATTCTTAAATGGTAATCACGTCAGATAGGGCAAACCCTCTGTGTGTGTTACAGCTGTGAGGCTGTCAACATTATGGCCACTCTGTACTGCATATATTAACTTGTATGTCCTTGAATACAGCGTGTGCATTTGCTGGTGGAAAATGTCACTTATAATTGTTTCATGTCACATCTGTGTGTTGTCTCTGTATTAATCCTCAGAGGCCACTCCCACCTAGGCCACCCGCCCATCACCCTACTGAACAAAGAGACCATGCAGACCACTGCAAGTCATTTGTCTTAAACAATATAAAAATATACTGGCAGATGTAGAACTAATGTTGTATGAGATTGAATAAAATGTTATTGGGGGTGTCATTTTATTGTTACTGTCTACACACACACACACACACACACACACACACACACAGACACACAAACACAGCATTAACTGCCCTTATTGCCCTTACTAATTCTTTTTTGAGTGCTAGAGGTCCACTCCTCCTTGATAACAGTCGCCTCTAGACAAATCAATACATTCTCTCAACAAATGAACAGATAACCTGCAATAGAAAGGCATCTCTAAGCAATGTGTCAGAGCTGCTTGTCTCTGTTACAGAGATGGATCTTATCAGTCAGTGTTTGTCCCACACGTCCTATAAGGAGACTGCTAGCCAGTGTAACATAGAGTGGGTGGAAGTAATGCAACACTAATATGGACATCATAGCTCACTAATATTATGAAGAGATATGTATCAAAAACACATTGGCATTTGTACTATCTACAGCGACAAAAACAAAAACAAAAATACATCTCCAAGATCTCATAACATCAGGCATTCACATTCACATATTTAGTAAACCATTACATTTGCAAAACCCTTTAATTACACATTTGGGTTGCCCCTGGTTACAAATTATAATTATTGATTTTCCTGAAGACATGCTTTTGGTACCTCAGCTGTGACCTTTGGTAAATTGGAGTCCATCCCTTTATCTTAACCTTGCAACAGCTGTCTATGTGTGCATGTGTGTGCACAGGCTAATTTGGTCCACAAGCATTTTGAGGGCTTGAAATGTATGTGTGAAGATGCTATGCTAGTCGTATCACAATTAGCAAAAGTAGACTTCGTGCAGAATCCTTACAATAGTTATATTCTAAGTGTGCAGTAATGTCCTCTCAGTGTGCAGCCTTATTAGTTTTGAATGTGCCATGCATTATTTATGGTAATACAGAAACAGTGTTGTGTGCTGTGACAAACCTGCTGGAGGTCTGAAGTCTGCTTAAAAAAGCCAGTTAGATCTCTTCTGACAGGGAATGCGTGGGTGGGAGCAGTACTAAGAGCAGAGGGGTGAGTAAAAATGACTAATTTAAATAGGACCAGTGAGATAATAGTGTTCCCTGGTCTGTTAAGAAAAAGGCACCAGCTGGAATGGAGTAAGTGTCCAATTCATTGTATACAGGATACAGTAAATTTACATAGAATATGATGGCCTTCTATACCCTGTACTAATTTAACCAGTACAATTTAATCTAATTTAACAATGTACATGTATTTTTTTCCCCTCATTGGTTTCATTTTAAAGCACTCTATAGGCCTATGGCATTTAATGGAGATATGGGCAGATAAAGCAATTGCTAATTTGCTAATATTTGTTCCAGTGCGGTATTTTTTGTCACTGAAAAAAATGCAAGATGCAACATTTGTAGATTTTCCATTTGGACATAATCATTAAAAAAAAAATTATTTATAAGTTTTTTATTAATTTATTTATTTAATACAAGACAGACAAACATAGTGACCAGTCACATACAGTGGTAACAAGACATATCAAGACATAACAAGACATAACATAGTTTGTAAATGTAATAGCTGTTTATAATTGTATGTGACGTGTTGTGTTGTGTGTGACATGTGTGTGTGTGTGTGTGTGTGTGTGTGATATTACCATGATTTTGGTGAGGGTAAGGTGGTGACTGCAGAGGGAATGCTAGTACTAGTAATTCGTAAGTGAGAAAAGAAGATACAGAGAATGTAAATGGGGAAGGAGAAAAATAAATAAATAAAATGAAGAGGGAGAGAAGGCATACCGGTAATCACTTTGAAAAGCTGCGTTTGCCCCATATCTGGGAGTATGACATCATCTCAATGCATTCATTTATTGGGGACAGGAAAAGTGGAATATTAAATAGTATTGCAACTTTGATCAAATCCTTCAGATGTTTTTTTTTTCGCTTTAAGATCTGTACTTATCACACATTAGTGCCATCTGTGTATCTGAACAGCATGTCTTTATGGCCAGTGCGTGCAAATCCCTGTCTTCTGTTAGGTCAGTGCTGAATAATGCAGACTCCCCATTCCCCCTTCACTAAAGTGGAGATCTCTGGTGCCACAGCCCTGCCTCCTTCACACCCATTATCTCGCTTGGGTGAGCTGCAGCAGCAGATGTATCAGGACACATGTAAAAAAACAACCGCACAATATCTATTCCTACGTTTTTTATTTGTCTCGATCTAACAAAAACAATAAATTGTGCCACCCCTCCAAACCTTCACACCATCTTCTGCACCTAACTGCCTGTTTTGCTAATCTCAGCTTTTCAGTCTTAAAACACTAGCTCTTCAGATGAATAAGATCAACCCTTTTGCATCTTGTTTCTTTCCCATGAGCTGCCCCACCCACTCTCCTTCCCTCTTCCTACAAACCATATTTTCCCTCTGATTTCCATCTTTCCTTTATCTCTCAGGGCATTTTCTGCCTCTTTGGAGAGTCACACCTAATGAATTATTTACTGATGGAACTCAGCTGGGAATTTTGCAGCATTTTTCTCACAGTTCAAAGCTCAAAGTCAAGCGGGTGCTGTCCCTTTAAGATGTGCAGGTAACGTGCACAGGCTGACACACATGGCACAATGGGTTTCCCTGGAAAAACAGTAACACAGATTATTGTGAAGTGGGTCTGATATTCACTGGGCTAGTTATGTCACAGCCTGTAGAAGACTGTAGATTAATAGATACATTAAAGCATCTATGAATAAAGGCGGATACACACACCCACTAGTACAATAATAAATAGTACAATGGCACTATTTCTTTCAGTAACATATAGAGTCCCAATTTCACATTTTGTATAATTTTATTTTCTGAAATGAAAATACACTGTTTCAGTCTAATTCTAGCTCTGACAAAACCACATGATGAAGCCACACCCTGAAACTAAGCGACAGACAGAGAGAGAGAGAGAGAGAAAGAGAGAGAGAGAGAGAGAGAGAGAGAGAGAGAGAAGGAGGGAGACAGAAGGCGAGGGAGGAAGAGAGAGAGACAAAGGAGCTGAAAGCTGAAGAAAATCATCAGCGAGGTGAGAGAAAGAGGAAAAGCATCTCCCTCTTTGGAAGATTTTATTATGTTCAAGTGTTTTTATATTTTACTTTTTTAAGTAAATGCAATAGTCAGTGAGTTTAAGCACAAACTACTCACTGAAGGTTTTTAATCATTAACAGGCTACTAGAAAGAATACATGTACCACACCTGTCTTACATACAGTTTTATATTTTGTGGTTGTTATTTTCTTGTTTTGTACTGAAATACACAGAAGCATTTTAAAGTATGCAGACTTGGAAAACATGTGTAGCTTATGGAGTGATCATCATGTTGAGTCTAATCAGTTTCTGCTCCGATGCCAGGACACGCACTGTGACTGTGGCCTGTGCTGCGAAACATTTATGTCTCTGCAGACAGTGAACCCCACCCAAATTTCTCCTTCATCCAGAGCAAAAGCTGCACCAGTGTTATACAGTCAATGCAATATCTCACTGTAATACTCATTTTCCATCAGGGCTAGGCAATTAATCAGCCTTTAATATGGATTTTATAATTTCTAATTGTGAATGATCAACTTGGATCTTTTAAATCTAGAGGTTTACAGCCAATACTCAGAACAGTAAAAATATGTGGAGCAGAGTTCATACTTTGGAATAATAATAACTTGGGCTAGTTTGATGTATGGAATGACACTGGAAAACATGCTGTATTGTTTATATTCAGGAAAGCCATTTTTATGTGTTTTTAATATGTGTTTGTCATATTGCCCAGCCTTATTCACAATATATATTTAATGTATGTGTGACATTGTTAGTCTTGCTCCACTAAATGACATTGCAACATTTTTCTACATGTATGTATCTATATTTCCACTGCATGATAACTCTTGACATATGGCTGAAAATGTAAGGAAGAAACAGTATTAAGTTGTGATGCCTTCTGACAGTGCTCTCCAAATGAAAACGCATGTTGTGCTGACCAAAAACAAGCAGAGTCAGTGTTTTTTGTGCCCATCTCCTATAGTGTGTTCACAGGGCTCAGAGGAGAAGGTGTGTCGACTCCTGAGGCAAAAGTCAAACCTCAGCAGAATGCAAAGCGAACAGGGCTCAAACATGTGCAGCCTCTCAGGCGTGCGTCCTACCAGTTGCACATCAAATATACTGGGACCACAGCGTTTAGTCTCATTTTGTGGAAGACGACTTTTATCAATGCTGTGGTCAATATTTTCCAGGTCCAGGGAGCTGACTAGCAATTTTAGCCTTTCTGCTCTATTTGACTAAATTATACGGTATAAGAAAATTATAAATATAAATGCCGTAGTGTAATTTTCATAAATTTTGGCATTTGAATTCTGGTTATTGTTTCCGACAGCATTACGTAGCCTATAGGCAAAATGATTTGGGTTGAAGCGCCATCTCCTGGTACAAGATGGTATAGCATGAGCAAGCAACAGGCCCAATCACCTGCAATGTAATAAACGACAACATTACTTGGATTTGATGTTTTCATTTTCTTATCAGGCAGGAGTTTGGACTATCGTAGCCAAGGGCAAGTGATTCATGGAGGAGATACTGCTTTAGACAGAAAAAACAAGTAGACCCAAAAGAACTGAGCATCTAATGGTGCCTTCACACCGGGGCGTAAAGACGCGTGGAAGCCTTTGCATTTGAGGACAAACGCCAGAGCGTCCAGAGCGTGCGTTGCGGTCTGCGAGTCCCTTTGGATGTTTTGTTTTCCCTGTGTCTTTGTGAACGCTGCAGACCAGACTAAGAGAGGCTTCAGTTTATTCATGATACAAAACCGATAAACGGATGCGATCGGCTCAGCAGCGGCGTGTCTGGGTCCGTGACTCGCCTTTATGCGGCCGGTGCGCACAGCATAATTAAGTTACCGCTAGTTTGAGGCTGAGTTTTTTTTTGTGTGTTTTTTTAGGCTGAAGTCTTTCTACTTTTTCCCAATACTGACGTCGCTAAATCACTGTAGCGTGGTCTCTGATTGGTTTACGCTGCGCGTCAAACGCAAAAGTTCAGCTTTTTCAACTCTGGCGTCTGACGGTTGACAGAGCGCGTCTAAAGCGCTTGGACGCTGTGGACGCGCTTTGTTCTGTTAATAAATATTATTTTGCATAAAAATAAAACTTAGCATGGGACAGACACGTAAAGTTTAATTCAATTATAGTTTCTAAATTAAAGCTTTGTTTTGCAGCCAAAAAAGGCGGGGCTCTAAGTCGCGCTTCTGTAGTATCGTCCAATCAGCTACGTGAATCTTGCGCGGTCGGCGTTCCTTTTTGTTCTTTCGCACATGCGCAATTCATTTTTAAAATGGCGGCCGTACAAGGTGGTCTGGTGGACTCAGAGGAAGAGAAGGACATAAAAACAGATCCATCCACTGATGTATGTGGAAATAGCAATAATGCAAACGACACGAAACCCGTGTCCAACTCGCCCGGGACTAATGCTGCTTCTGGATCCACCAAACCCTCCGCAGGGACCGTGGAGGAGCAGCAGACCCTGCTTGCAGTTCTGCAATTCCTCAGAAAGAGCAACTTGAGCGAGTCCGTCGAGATTTTACGCCGTGAAGCTGGTTTACCTGAAGATCTATTGGACCTTAAAGGTGCTGATGGTTCTGCTACCGGCTCCGGTGGAGCTGCAGCCGGAGCGGGGCTTGAAGGAGGGGATGTGAGCTCTCTGCTCAGCCGGGTGACCGTGGCTGCGTCCGGAGTCCAGGCGCCAACAAAAGGTCCGAAACTTCTGCCCTTTCCACTGGACCTAGGCTTTAATCTGTCGACACATGGGACTCTTTCTCTTAGTGACATGCAACATTACTTACCATTATATAAAAAATGCTATACATTTGTATTAACATAGATTTTCTAACGCAGGCTACAGCCTTAGTACAACTATTTTAAATACTGTTTTAACATCAACCATTGAATTGTTTGTATTGAAGTTGATATACTACAGTCTTTTAACAATCTTGTAATTATTTCCTCTCATTTTCTTTAGCTACAAGTGATGATCAGCCTGATGTGAGTGTTGTCCTATCGGCCTACAACCAACAAGGAGACCCAACTTTATATGAGGTTTACTACAGTGACCTTAAAAAGTTTATAGAAACGGTTTTGGACTGTCACCGAGCAGAGCTATCCCAAGTCTTTTATCCACTATTTGTTCATATGTATCTGGAGCTGGTGTACAACAACCATGAAAATGAGGCCAAGTCGTTTTTTCAAAGGTAGATGAACTCATTTTTGTTTTAATTACATTCAGGATGCGAAGAGATGTAATCACCTTAATGTGTTGTTTTGTATTTCAGGTTTAGCGGGGATCAGGAGTGTTATTATGAAAATGACCTCAGAGTTTTATCCAGTCTGAGCAAAAGAGAGCACATGAAGGGGAATGAGACGCTACTGGACTTTCGCACCAGCAAGTTTGTTCTGCGCATTTCCCGCGACTCGTACCAGCTTTTGAAAAGACACCTGCAGGAGCGACAAAACAACCAAATCTGGAATATCATCCAGGAGCATCTTTACATTGATATCTTTGATGGCATGCCACGTAGCAAGAGTCAAATTGATGCCATGTCTGGTAGCTTGGCTGGTGAGGCAAAACGAGATGCCAATAAGTCCAAGGTAAACTCCTAAAATATATCCTGACTTTCTTTATAGTCTGAATGAATTTGACTCAAGATATTCATATTTCAATTCAAATGCAACAGGTGTATTATGGACTACTGAAGGAACCAGAAATTGAACTACCTCTTGATGATGAAGACGAGGAGGCTGAAAATGAAGAGGGGAAACCCAAGAAAAAGAAACCCAAGAAGGATAGTTTGGGGTCCAAGAGCAAAAAGCAGGACCCAAATGCACCCACACAAACAAGGTGAAACAGTTTTGCCACAGTCTGTTTGACATTATTATTATTATTGTTGTTGTTGTTTTTAAATCTCAAGTGCTTCATGATTCTATGAATAGTGCTCTGTGCTGTTTGTTATGTGCTACGATGCCACCTGCTGCCCTCTCCAGAGTTAACAATTTTCAGGGAAGTTTATAGTTGATTATAGTTACTGATTATTGTTTCTGTTTTTTCAGGATACCTTTGCCAGAGCTTAAGGACTCAGACAAATTGGACAAGATCATGTACATGAAAGAGTCCACTAAAAGAATTCGGCTTGGACCAGAAACACTTCCTTCCATTTGCTTTTATTCATTTCTTAATGCATATCAGGTAACAGTATAAGAAAATATGACCAAAAAACTTCCAAAACTAAAACCTCTGTGACATATAATTTCCTGGTTTATTCGCACAGGGTCTGACTGCAGTGGACTTCACAGATGACTCCAGTTTAATCGCGGGTGGCTTTGCTGACTCTACAGTACGTGTGTGGAGTGTCACACCAAAGAAGCTCCGCAAAGTCAAGTCTGCAGCAGGTATGCTTACTCTTGCAGTTTAATTGCTCTATGTCAGGGGTGTCCAAACTAAAGCCCGGGGGCCAAATGCGGCCCTCAGACCAATTTTTTATTGGCCCCTAAGCCTCCTGCTGAACTGGCCCAATTGATCATAAGCAGTACTTTTAACAACAAATTAAACTATTTCTACCACTATAACCTCAAACATCACATTGCATTGTAATAGAGACCTAAAATTAATGTATTTCAAGACTTATTAATATGCAGTGGCTCCGTCAAAGCTGCGTTTAAAGAACCGCGCTGCATTGATCACCGGTCTGTGGCCCTCCGCTTCGAATATGTTTTGAGATGTGGCTCTCGATAAAAAAAGTTTGGGCACCTCTGCTCTATGTAATATCTGATTGTTTGAGCAAGCATTCTTAAACATATATTTTTATCATTAGAGTTAAACCTGATTGACAAGGAGTCAGACGACGTGCTGGAGAGGATCATGGATGAAAAAACTGCCAGTGAATCCAAGATCCTTTACGGACACAGCGGCCCAGTGTATGGGATCAGCTTCAGTCCAGACAGGTACACACCAAAGTTTCATATCGCAATTATCGGGTTTACTCTTAATCAAATACATCACTGACCACAGTGCCCAGAGTTCCTGTTAAATAATAACCTTGTTATACATATTTCAGAAATTATCTTTTGTCAAGTTCTGAGGATGGTACGATCAGACTGTGGAGTCTTCTAACATTTACATGTCTGGTTGGCTATAAAGGCCATAACTACCCAGTGTGGGATACTCAGTTTTCTCCTCATGGGTATTACTTTATCTCTGGAGGACATGACAGAGTAGCTCGGCAAGTACTTTTGAAATATTTTGGTTTGTAATGCTGTCTGACCTGAAATAGTAACATGTCTGTTTGATGTGCAGTTTGTGGGCAACAGACCACTACCAGCCCCTGAGGATATTTGCTGGTCACTTGGCAGATGTCACATGCACACGCTTCCACCCAAACTCTAATTATGTGGTCACTGGGTCATCTGACCGCACAATTCGTCTTTGGGATGTGCTAAATGGAAACTGTGTTAGAATTTTTACTGGACACAAGGTGAAGGACCCCCATGATTTAGTTAATTTAATTTGTAGTTTAGTGTACTCAAATTCACATAAATCAACTTTCTATTTTTCAGGGACCTATTCATGCACTTGCTTTTTCCCCAAATGGGAAGTTTCTCGCTTCGGGAGCAACAGATGGTCGAGTTCTTCTTTGGGACATTGGTCATGGAATCATGGTGGGAGAGTTAAAAGGTCACACTGACACCATCTATTCACTACGATTTAGCCGGGATGGAGAGATCCTTGCATCAGGTGAGTGTTTTCTTTCACCCCAGTGACGTAAAAAAAATGTCAATACAGCTTTAACACCCAATGTTTGTGTTTAGGATCTATGGATAATACGGTTCGCCTCTGGGACTCAATGAAAGCGTTTGATGATCTAGAGACAGATGATTTCACAGCTACTACAGGACACATCCATCTGCAAGATAACTCCCAAGAACTCTTGCTTGGCACATACACAACCAAATCTACACCAGTAATTCACCTTCACTTCTCAAGAAGAAATCTGCTGCTTGCTGCAGGAGCCTATAATCCTTAAAGACACTGTCTAAAACACATTCAAAGCCTGAAAATAAGCAGCTATTACCCAATACGTGGTCTCCAGACAGACATTTAAGCTGTAAAATCAAATATGAGAACTTGACTAATGTGAAAAGATGGCAGGACTATTGTAGGTTTTAAGTGCCATGATAAGGAATGTTTTTAAAATGTATACTGCCATGAGTACAGCTAACAAGACAAATGTTTTATAATGAAACAGTACTGTAAATAAAAGGTGTTTTCTATGTTTTACCATAAATGTTCTTTATTAACAACAAAACCATACAGCGAGAATTTGTTACAAGCACGGCCAGCTGCTTCCTCCATGACTGGAAATGATCAGACAGGTCCCTGTGAAATAAAGAGGGATTAGAGCAGGAATAGATCACTTGAAACAAAGTCTGCAATAATGTTACCTTCATACTACTTTTCTGCAACTGCCTTCTTTTTAGGTTTCAGTTTGAAAAAAAGGCCAATTCCTAATAGTGTAGCATATGTTGCCAAAACACACTGAGGAAAAAACAAAACATTGTGTACAATTTTATGTTGATGAATATCTAATGAAGATATTAGTACAGAACAAAACTTACATTCCTCCTTCCAACAATAGTGTATGAATTGAAGTACTTTGCAATCCCGGTAAATTGATGGTGGCTTCCTGCATCGTGCCCTCCCATGATGAATTGGACCTAGTAGTACAAGAAAATTGAGATGACAATAATAATATAATAATTTAAAAAAACTTGGTTTGGGCATACAATTTCAGTCATAATGATCAATTTTTACCACTTATGATAGGGTAATATGACACTTTACATTCGGTTTTCATTCGGATTTCTTTCATTTCGTTTGAAGGAACCCAGTGTACAAGTTTAACAAACACGTTAGCTCATTACATCGATGTTAGCCGAGCTCCTGTCAGGCGATTTGATAAACGCAACGTTATTCTTCACAAATGACTAGCGTTACCTTCTTGTAGCTTTGTTTTTGATTAAAGATGGTAAAAATATAAGTGCAAGTGAAAAACCTTACCTTTGACACACGACCCCGGCGCAAAGCGAACAAGACAGTGCCCTTCAACAGAGGCTGCAATGCTAAAGTAAAACAGGAAGTCCCGCCTACCAAAAAGGTCACTAAAGCTCTGCCGCTATTGGCCCAAACGCTTGTCAATCACAAAAGTACACCCATTTACCGAGCAACTACAAATTCAATTGGCTTTTAAAATGTCCATCATTTTTTACTTGCTCGTGATTGGACAGTTATTCAACCTCCCCTCTACAGCTTTCCTTCCGGCATCATGGTGTGTACCTAAAACATGTGAGAGGGATATCCACGTTTGTGAGACAAAGATAATTTCTTTTTTAATTTACGATTCAACTTTACGAAATCTATGGCATCAATGGAGGAAGACTTTCCTCGGGGAGGAATAGTCAAAAAACCCACAGAAAGTCAAATTGTGGTTCAAAGATCAGAAGTAGACAATCTCTTTCAGGTAAGCTGCATAAACTTTCACACAGACGCAAACTGTTTACTGCTTAAACTCTATGACCACTAGCATGTTTACCAGTAACTCACTAATTTACTATTCTTCTGCAGTCAAGTGAGCGCACAGAAACAAAAAAAAGGAAAGGTGCTGGCAAAGACGATGGAAAAAAGGTCAAAAAGACAAATACTGGTAAAGGCCAAGAAAAGGCTTTGATGCTCAATGCGACCGGCAATAATGTTGAGATACTGCATGTCAAGGTAAGATGGTCTTTAGCGTTACTAATGGAGGAGCATCTCTTGAATGTCCAACTATATGTTTTGACTATTTATTTCAGAATGTGAAGGAGGGCATGCTATTCCTGGGTTGTGTGAAAGAGGTAACAGATTTTGAAGTAACAGTGAGTCTGACCGGTGGGATTCAAGGTTTCCTCGGCATTAAAAACATAAGTGATTCATACACCAAGTTACTCACTGAGCACATCAACTCAGATGAACCTGAAACGGAGGTAAAATTACATTTTTAACATGTATTATTTATTACTTTACATATTGCTAAAAAATTTTTTTTTTTTTTATCAATAGGAGTTTTTCTCTTTACCGCATCTCTTCATCCCTGGCATGGTTATCAGATGTGTTGTAGCCAAAATAGATTTAACTAAAAGGGGATCATTTAGCATTCAGCTTTCTGTCAATCCCAAAATGGTCAACAAGTCACTCTCCTCAAGCTCTTTAAAAACTGGCATGGTAGGTTAAAAGACACCTCCTTAAAATTATGAAAAATGTTACATATTTTGTATTTCCTTAACAGGTTTTGAGTGGATGTGTAGAGAGTGTAGAGGACCATGGATATGTTATCGACATCGGTGTCTCGGGCAGTAAAGCCTTCCTTCCTAAAAATGCAGTAAAAGACATAAAGAACTGTTCTGAAGGTCTGGCCGGGGGAGAAAAACCCTAAAATACTTTTAACTACAGTACATTAGTGGACTGCTTCAAAATAATGTGTAATGTGCTTGCTTTTACACAGACTTACACGTGGGCCAGTATGTGACATCACTAGTGGAGAAAGTCAAAAATGATGGCCGTATTGTGCAGCTTTCTGTCAGCCCTAAAACCCTCGCTCAGGCATTCGCTGGCTATGACCAAGGCTGGACCCTCACAAACATACTGCCTGGTCTTCTGGTCAACGCAACCATTAAAAAGGTAAAAGGATGTACCACATTCAGAATACTCATCCTTGTCTGATCTGGAAGTTAAGCACAGTTGTGTTGTTACTGGGATGGGAGACTGCAGGGAATACCTGGTGCTAGAGTGGGACAGTAGTGGCTCTAGTGAATACTTTTATGTCCTTAAGTAAGGTCACCCGCCTTGCCCATGTATATATGAATGTAGTGTGTGCGTGATTGGGTGGTGGTGGTGGTAAGGGTTGATGGCGTAGATTGATAACGTCACTTCTGTCGGTCTACTCCAGGGCAGCTGTGATTACAATTGCAGCCTACCACCTCCAAGTAGTATGGAGTGAATGAACAATGCCATGTATAACGCTTTGCGTTATTGTCATAGACATTTATATGCATGTAGTTATAATTTGCTATTAATGATGATAATTAACTTTGTTTCCAGGTCACCAAACATGGACTATTTCTGAAGTTTCTGTCTAACTTTAGTGGTCAGGTAGACTTTCTTCACCTGGAGCCAGAAAAGGCATCAAACTACAAGGAAGGAGATGAGGTGGAGTACAGAAAATGTATTACAATTCATTGAAGTTTCATATAAAAATAACCCTTTTGTTTGGGGTTCAGGTGCGCGCCTGTGTTTTGTATGTGGATCCAACCACTCGTTTGATAGGATTGAGCCTTCGTAACTACCTTGTTGTACCTGGGACCCGGGTTGATACAGGCCATCCAGGAGGTATACAGATTGGTCAAGTTGTGAAGAACTGCAAGATGACAGCTCTGCATCACGCACAGGAGGCATATTGGAGTTGCCAGACAATATGCAAGCATTTGTCCATGTAAGTTGGACAGAAATTTGACATTAAAATATTATAGACATTCTGAAAATGTGGAAATATTCTGCTTTCATTAATATAACAGAAATACCACATGAAAGAACATAATGCTTTAGCCAATGAGAACAAAATGCTGGCCAAGGCTGAGCACACCTGCAGGATACTGGATTTTTGCCTGATAGACCAGATCTATTGTGCCTCTTTACGCGAGTATGCTTTTCTTATAGTAGTTCATTTAAATAATATACTCCTCCAGGTCTATTGACTTTTCTCTGTGTTCTTAGGAGTGTAATTGAGAAGCCATTTTTTAGATATCATGACATTCATCCTGGTCAGATTGTTGAGGTAACAAAACTAGAGAGTTTCTTTTTTCTCTTTTCACATGTAATTTTAAGACATATTTTACATTTACTTCTACCTTTTGTTTCCAGGGGACAGTGTCAGTACTGTTCGACTATGGAATGATTGTCCATCTTTCGGACAACATTAAAGGCCTGGTACCTCGGACCCATCTATCTGACATTGTGCTGAAGAATCCAGAGAAGAAGTATATGGAGGGCATGAAAGTGAAATGTCGGGTTGGTGCAGTTTGGTACTATACATAAGGCTCATCGTGCTGCTCTAACAGGTTTCTATATCACCTGTTACACTCTTTGTTGTAGGTGTTATCTGTAGATCCAGAAAACAAAAAACTATCTCTGACCAGAAAAAAGGCTTTGATTGAAAGCTCCTTGCCTCTGTTCCTGAGCTTTGCTGATGCCCGCCCAGGTCGTGTGTCACATGGTTATATTGTGTGCATCAAACATTTTGGCTGCATTGTTCGTTTCTACAACAATGTTAAAGGACTTGTGCCACTAAATGAGCTCAGCTCTGAAGCCATTGTCAGCCCTGAGGAGTTCTTCTATGTTGGACAGGTTTGGATATCCATGTGAGAAGAGCCATTGAGAAGTATTGCATTCCTCATGTAACACTTGTTTTTATTCAGGTTTGTAAGACCAAAGTTCTTCAATGTGACCCTGAGAAAGAGAAATTGTTGCTTTCGTTTAAAGCTGCGGTGGAGGGAAATTTGGAAGAACCTCTCAAATCTGACTATGAATGTGATGTTGGAAAGGTAACAGTGTCTATATAAAAATATAAATCTCCTATATACAGTATATGCTTAATACACAAAATCTTGCACTTAACGATTCATTTTTAACTCATTTAATTTGAATTGTCATGTTTGGTGTGTGTTTTAGAAAGTGGATGTGCGGGTGCTGAAGAAGCTTGACAGCGGTTTTGAAGTTGCCATTTTGCCTAATGAAATCCCTGCTGTGCTGCCCACATTGCACCTCACCGATCACTTGTCCAATGCCCCTTTGCTGTGGCAGAGTCTGCAGAAGGGAGACACCATCTCCAACCTTGTTTGTTTCTACAAGAACAAACAGAATATTGTATCCTTGATCTACTTTACTGACTACTAGCTTATATTTTATAGGTTGCCTTTACTTTTAATATGTTAATTTTATTTTCCTCAGCACATTATTTTAGACACTAACCAAGAAACCAACTATAAAATGGGCTATAGAAGAGGGAATTTTAGCTGAAGATTTCTCAAAGATAACTGTGGGGATGCAGCTATATGGTTGGATCAAGAACATTATGGCCTATGGTGTCTTTGTTGAGTTCCCTTATGGCCTTGTTGGCCTTTCACCCAAATCTGTATGTCAAACAACACATTTGTCTTTTTCACACAAGAGTTCCATATCATAACTTTTATGCTTCACTTTCAAGGCCATGGCAGATAAGTTTATTGCGGATGCAACCACAGCCTTTGAGCTTGGTCAGACTGTGATTGCCAAAGTAACAAACATAGACAAGGAAAAGCTGCGTTTTTTGGTCACACTGAAGATGTCCGAGGTCATCTCACCTGTGGGAAACCAACAGACCAGTCTCACCAATGGTCTGCAGGAGAGATGGGCTGTGACTGAAATGTTGTCCATGAGAGGTAAATATTTTAACACAAAAAAGCTGTTTAATTTTTGTGTGTGTGCACACTGCCTGGCCAAAAGAAGTCACCACCTGGATTTAACTAAGCAAATGGGTACAAGCCTATAGGTATGAGTCAGGTCTAGGTTCAACAACAGTATATGCCCAAAGAGTGAGGTCAGCTGACTGAATATACTGAATGACCAGGTTATTCCATCAATGGATTTTTTTTCTTCCCTGATGGCACAGGCATATTCCAAGATGACAATGCCAGGATTCAGCAGGGTCACATTGTGAAAGTGTGGTTCAGGGAGCATGAGACATCATTTTCACACATGGATTAGCCACCAGAGTCCAGACCTTAACCCCATTGATAATCTTTGGGATGTGCTGGAGAAGGCTTTGTGCAGCGTCAGACTCAACCATCATCAATGCAACATCTTGGTGAAACATGTATGCAACACTGGATGGAAATAAATCTTGTGACATTGCAGAAGCTTATCGAAACAATACCACAGCGAATGCGTACCGTGATCAAAAGCTAAAGGCGGCCCAGCCAAATATTAGAGTGTTTTTTTGGTGGCAACTTTTTTTGGCCAGGCGTGTGTGTGTGTATATTGTGTATGTATGTGTATATATATAAATTACTTAATATACATTTTTTGTATTGTCTTAATCATCTAGAAAATGGCAATTTACAAGATCAGCTATTTAACCTAAGCATTGGGCAAAAGGTGAAGCTGACTGTGAATTCTGTGGAGGACACCCATGCTACCTTTAAATCAGATGAGCTAATTGGTGCAACAATAATTGCCACCAAGAACCATTTTATTGGTATGAAGTAGATTGTAGTTCATTTGCAAAAAAACCCAAAACTGTTTGTTATAATAATTTACATTATTTTTTTTTATCAGGTCTAAAATTATTACCTGGACAAAAAGTGACAGCTGTTGTACTTTTTGTGAACGTCTTATCTGCTGTTGTCCACGTCTCCACCCTCTCTAGGCTAGTGTCAAAGAAGAAATCTGTGAGTTGTTTTTTTCAAAATCACAGCAATCCATTACAATTGTTTTTACATGTCCATCTTTTTTCCAGTTAATTGAAGGTTCAAAATATGAAGCAATGGTGCAGTTTGTTGAAAAAGACTTTGCTGTCATCTCATTGGGGGACACGGCACAAATGACGATCATACAAACTCGCAGCCATTTAAATGAAGTCATTCTTGATTCAGAGAAACTGAAGCCTGGAATGACTTTCCATGCTGAGGTGATTGATCCCACCTGTGAGGCATTGCAAGGGCTCCCCCTAGTGTCTTGGGAGCAAAAGCCAGTCAAGCGTCAGCGCACTACCTCTGAGACCCAAATGGCAACAAAGGGGAACTGTTTTGGAGATATTGTGCGTGGTACAGTGCGTTCAGTGAAGCCTACAAATATTCAGCTCACACTGGAGAATGGAGTTATGGGCAGTGTGCATGTGTCTGAAATGTTGGAGCTGGACAAGATTGGACTGGGGTCTTTCCCTACATCCTTCATTAAAGTGGGCAGTACGGTCACTGCCAGAGTCATAGGAGGAAGAGAGATCTCAAGCCATAGGCATGTACCAACTTCAGTACATTTTAGACAAAACTAAACTGACAAAACTAAACATTTCATCTTATGTGTTTGACAGATTTCTGCCCTTTTCACATCCAAAGTTCAAATTCAATTTCCCTGAGCTCACACTTATTCCAAGGTAAGCATACATTTAACTTCATCTTTTAAATATGCCAGATAGTGCACCTGAATGTACATTTTATCTTTATTTTACAGCAAACTTGAAGCCAGTGATTTCAAACCAGTGATGGCTAAGGAAAAACTTGGCAGCTATACTGTTGGGGAAGAGATCACATGCTTTGTATCAAAGGTGAGTTGAGCACTGCCTTATTTTACTTTTTCCAGTAGTGTGACAATTTACTTATAGGAGATGTATTTGTAAGATGTACTTTTAAATATTATCTCTAGTATCATCCAGACAAGAAGTCACTGGAAATTACAACAGATCCTAATATCACAGGAACGGTTGAACTTCTTGCCATGATCACTGACCTGAAGGTACAGTGAGTAAATAGCCAAATGCATCTGATGCAGTTGAAATAAATGGGAGCATAACATAAACCTTAATTTTAGGATGCTGGTCACCCAGAGAAACTGTACAAACTTGGCCAAGCTATTCAAGCAAAGGTTGTAGATGTGAGCTCCAAACCGCAGCGATTTGTGTTGTCGCTCACAGGTAGGGTGAGCTCTCAATCCACACTTTTAAATGGTGAAAATTGTTATTTTTACTGGTTTGCCTTTGTTTTCAGGAACATATAAACTTGAGAAGGACAATGTCTGTGTGGGAGTGGTGACAAATGTGCAGCCCTATGGTCTCCAGGTCAGACTTCCGTTTGGGGGCTCAGGAACAGTGGCTATTACTGATCTGTCAGATGCCTACAAACCCAACGCTTTTGATGCCTACAGGAAAGACCAGCTCATCAAGTCCGTGAATGATGGCCACTATAACTTAATTGCACTTTGTAATTATGCATCGCATAAAACTAAATTACTTTTCAAACTTTCTTGTAAGGTGTTACCTTCTGGGATGTGAAGATGGCAAATGGCATTTGTCTTTACGTCAGTCAAGGTAGGAAAAGACAGACCGTAAATTGGACACTGAAAAATTTGGCGGGATGTATTTACAATTTTATTTTTCCTTTTTCAGAATAAATCCAGGGCAGGCAAAAACCGTGAAGGACACTGAGGTCTTATCTTTGGACAGTTTGAAATGTGGACAGCTCATTAGGGGCTATGTCAAAGCCGTCATTGAACAGGGGGTTTTCATCCAGTAAGCTCTACATTTTTTTTCATAGAGTTGTTATATATAAAATTGTTTTTTGTACTTGACAACACATATCTCATATTTATGTGTTGATGTTTTTACTGTAACTTTGTTCATTATCATGTACAGGTTGTCCAGAAGAATCACAGCAAGAGCACAATTTCAGAAGTCCACACAGTACTTTATCTCCAGCCACAAGATACTTGCAAATCATCTGCCTCCTAACACGCTTCTCACAACCAAAATTATCAGGTAAAAGGGAAAGGATGCGTTTTGGTTTTTTTTTTTTTGTGTTTGTGTCTACTATATAGTTACAGTCTATGACACCTGTGGATAATTGTTATAATTAGTTTCATTTTTACAAGTTGTCTGACTTTTGCGTTAGAAAACTGCAGTGTCGAAAGGGAGCTGACGTAAATGTCATCACAGATGTGTGTCAGACTCTCAACCTCCAATACCTACACTCTTAAGCAAATTTTACAGTTTTAAGATTTTGTCATAAAACACATGAGAAAAATTAATCCAATCATACAACTAAATACTTAGTTTTTACTGAACATTGAGATATCAGATTTTTTGAGTTATAAGACTATTAAAATAGCATATAAACAGTAAAATCATCTGATTTCTGTCAGTCTGCAGTTTGCATGAGTTTTAAGTCATTTTAAATGTCTAGAAACCAGAATTATAATCAGGCCAGTGATACTCAAAGGAGCATTAGCTCTTGTATCAGTTGTAATTTTTCCTCTTGCATTTTGCTTGTTTTGATGTAAGGTCTATCAGAGATCAATGTTGTCCTTATGCATTTTCCATACTTAGCTTCCATACTTAGCTGCAGCTGTGTCTTCTCTTATCCGCAGTATTGACCAAAAAGAGGAGTTAGTCGACCTCTCTTTGCTCCCAGTGGACACTGGGAAGCCAGATGTCCTTCCCGAATCTCTGGATCTGCCACTGCGGCTCGTGGGAGAGGAGAAGAAGAAACATGATATGAAGAGAAAACACAAACTGTCAGAGACTCAGCAGGTAAAACACTTAACTGGAATTCTTTGTATTTTCCAGCAACATTCATGTTTATGTCTGGCTCAAGGTAAATGCAGCACTATTTATAAGATGCTGATATTAAAGCTAAAAATATGCATTTTTTTTTGTCTAATAATAAATAATAAATGCACCATGGTTAACTCTTTCCTCCTTGACAATATTTTTTCCTTTATATTCCCTTGTTGTAGAAAGAGGTTCCAACTAAAAAGAAAAAGTCCAAAAAAGCTAAAATGGATGACAGTGACAGTGGTGTGGAAGTGTTTTTCAGAGAGGAGGAATTTGAAGAAAAGACCGAACCTGCTCCTGCGAGTGTAAATGTTTTTTTCAAAACAAAATGTGCAATAGTAGAGAGATTATATTTGGTGATTGATATTTTATTTTCTGATTTAATAGGCTAAATCTTCTGCTGGACAAACCAGGTTACAAGTGTCAGGAGGATTTTCTTGGGATATTGGGCTTAGCTCCCTGAAGCCAGTCTCTGTGGCTCAAGATGGGGATTCCAGTGATGGAGAACACCATGATAGTAGCAGCAAAGTAAGGGCAAACATTTCAAAAATAATTATACCAATAGATGTTTTTAAAATAAATATGTTAGCCCCAGAAAAAGACACGGCATGAGCTGGAGCAGGAGAAGAAAGAAGCTGAGAAAGCCTTGGTGAAGAGAGAGCTGGAGCTCATGGACCCAAACCTGAGGCCTGAGGATGACGCTGCGTTTGAGCGTCTGTTGTTGGCTTCACCAAACAGCTCTCTGCTCTGGCTGCAGTACATGGCCCATCATCTACAGGCTACACAGATCGAACAGGCGCGCACTGTGGCCGAGAGGGCTCTCAAAACAATCTCATTCAGGTATACTGTATTTACTGAGAAACATCTTCAGCATTTTGTGCCACCGTACATTGAATTGGAATGCAGACATTCAACTGTACATGGCCTGTAGGTTTTTCTTATACAGCAACATCTGGACATCCTAGACCAAAAGAAGACAGTTGATCATATTGAACCCATTTCAGATGACATCATTAACATTATTGTGTACTAAATGTCATGTTGTTAGATTAAAGTAAATTTCAACAATCCAGGCCTAACTAATTATGATCATGTTTAAATGGCTGTATGCATATATTTTTAGGGAGGAACAGGAGAAGCTGAATGTCTGGGTGGCCCTACTTAATCTGGAGAACATGTATGGCACAGCGGAGAGCCTGAAGAAAGTCTTTGAGCGGGCACTGCAGTTCTGTGAGCCCATGCCTGTTTACCAGCAGTTAGCAGACATCTACACTAAGTCTGACAAGACCAAGGTCCACTCTGTAATTTATGTTATCAATATTCATTTAGATAATGTCCAGTAGACTATAACAGTGCCTTGTTTGTGTCCAGGAGGCTGAGGTGCTTTATAAAACTATGGTTAAAAAGTTTCGTCAGAACAAAGATGTGTGGCTGAGCTATGGGACCTTTTTGCTTCAACAAGGACAGAGTGGTGCTGCCAGTGCTCTCTTACAGAGGGCGCTCAAGAGTCTGCCTTCCAAAGACAGTAAGCAAATTATGTCTTATTCTTTTTGTATAATTTGTTTGAATGTGTTTATGTAAACTTGTTGCCCTTTGTTTCAGGTGTGGATGTGATTGCTAAGTTTGCTCAGCTGGAGTTTCGTTACGGTGACATGGAAAAAGGTCACGCCATGTTTGACAAAGTGCTGACCAGCTACCCAAAACGCACTGACCTCTGGTCAGTTTTCATTGATCTTACGGTCAAACATGGATCCCAGAAGGAAGTCAGGTTAGCTCAAAATGTTTTTGTTGATCTGGTAATGAACAGAAAATAATAAGATACAAAATCATAAATATCAATAACTATTTTGTGTGTGTCTCTCCTAGGGCACTCTTTGACCGTGTGATCCACCTGAGTGTATCTATGAAGAAAATTAAGTTCTTCTTCAAGCGTTATCTGGAATATGAAAAGAAACATGGCACCCCTCAGAGCATCCAGAAAGTCAAAGAAAAAGCCATGGAGTTTGTGGAATCTAAAGGCACAGAAGCAGCCAGCTGAAGACCAGTCACTTTGGACTGTATACAATATACTGCTGACCAGCAAGAACTGCACAAAGTGATACATTTGATCATATTAACTCAACTACATCAACTGTAAACATTTTCAGACGCTTCATATGACAAAACTGTTGAATTATATATATGAACATTGTGGGTTGGAAAAAAAGTGATGTGATGTTTTTTTAATGAACTTATGAAAAAATATATCAAATTGTGTAACCTGATTGATAAACTGCCTTGTAAATAAACCCAACACAATTACAATACAATACGTAACATTTTATTTAAAAGCAACAAATACAAAATAACAATATATAGGGACACATTACGTACAATACATACAGGCAAGACTAGGTTTGCTATCAGTCTTTTTAAGGAAAGGGCCTGGGACACAATCTGTAACATTACGGTTGGGTTTTACTAGTTGTGATCCCGCTGGTCTCGGATTGGGTCAGTTCGGAGGCTGTAGCCGACTCTGATTGCATGATTGTTGCACCTACATTGGCAGTACTTAATGTGTGGCACAGCGTTAAAGTGAAGGACATGGTTGTGCTGGCTGTTTATTGGTAACACTCCTGAGATATTAGAGGTATCCATACTGTCTCTGTAATTAGAGTGTCCTAACCCCTGGCAATTCTGTCCTAATCGTCCCATGACTAGCAATGGTTCTCCTGCTTTTTCTAAATGTGGCTCCTTTCCTTTTTGTTTTATATTGGTGAACAGTGCAACATGGAAGTAGAACTAGGAGCATTTTGTCATGAAAACATCCTATTTATCTACCCACTTCCTGACCGCGTCATTTTGTCTCAATTCCACAGTATAGGCATATTGCTCAAGGTCGGTAGCAAACTGGCTAAACTGGATCATTATCAATAATTCCTGTCTTTAAATAGACCATGGTTCTTCGTTGACTGTAGTGTTTTGAATATGTGTATATTATCCACAGAGGAGGGCAGTAGTGCACCCTCTACAGTTCAATTCACACCTCCTCTGGGTCCAAGGGGCCCTCAGCACCCTGCGGAGCGTCCGTGTGCAGCCGCATAATGGGCTTGTTACACATGGGGCACACACTGCGGATCTCCAGCCATTTAAGGAGGCACCTGCAGATACAAAAATGTGTGTTCGTTAGACCCTGTTTAGTAGTCAGAATAGGGCTGTGCAATGAATTTAATTTTAATCAAGATCGAGAGTCAGTAATTTCTGGCTGTCACTTATAAGTTTAGGTCTTTTTAATTGAGGGCCAGTCCTCTCAAATGTATTCGGGTTGGAGCAGAGAACAGACTTAATGGATTTTTTATGGCAATTATTAAAGGTCTGTATTGTTTAGGTTCAGTAAATCTATATTGAAAATCATATTTAAATAAAATCAAATCGGAAATTGTGATTGAACATTGATCTTGACTATTAAATACACAGTTATATGGACTTTATATTTACTTTATAAGGCGGAAATAACACTTTGTAATAATCTTCACTGCCTCTCGGTTCATTCAGTACTCACTTCTTGTGAAATGCATGTGAGCATGGACACACTCCCAGTTCATCTCTGGTTCTAAACTCTTCCAGACACACTGCACAAGTTTGCTGGAGGAAAAAGAGCAATCATTTTGTTACTATTACAAATTACAAAATATGCAAGTTCAATAAAATTACTACAGGCCATTTGATTTGATTTTCAGGAAGTAGTACTCCAGGGATGTACATAAGTGTATGCATACTGTCATATAGTTTGTTCTGATGTATGTGTAGTATATGATGCTAATTATGTCCAATTTGTACAAAAACTACACTGACGCAGTAGGCAACTGTATCATATAGATGGAAAAATAGGCCCAAATAGCAGACTTTAGAAGGTCTCTCCCACATTCAGCATACAAGTACTTATATGCACCACTTTCACTAACTTAAATAAAATATAGTATCACTGTGAGTGACTTACTCCAAGAAGGCTCAGTTTCTTACTTGCTCCCTTTAGCACCACCTAGAGGAGATACAGAAGAGAATAATGAGTGATTTCAATGGGAGGTCATGTGAATGTGAACAATGTGTCAGCAATATTGTCTTGGAAAAATTTATGGTACATGGTGAATCACTTCAAATGCAGTTGGTGCCCTCAAGTGAAATTAGCAGTGTCAGTTGGTTGTACTTTGTTTTCTTTCTTATGGGTAATGTCTCATGTAAGAAAGTATATTAACCTTGTCCAAAACCTTGTCATCCCAAAGCACAAGCAAAGCACTGCCGCTCGATAGTAAACTGTAGCGTAGTAGGTGATAGTACACACAGATCGAGTCAAGGTCATCTATAAACAGCAGTTAGGTTTAGCACACTAACAGAGTGACATGACATATAGTATTTATATCCAGCCTGGAGAGCCACACTGACATGTTCAGACTCGATGAGAGAGAGGGACGAAGACTAAAGAGAGAGGGAACGAGAGAGAGGGAGAGAGAGAGAAAAATACATTTGGGGGAGGGAGGAGGGGCTGTAGGGACTCACCTCATTGTAGCTAAACTGTTCTCTAGTTCCTTGTTGTTTCAACCTAACAAACACACACACAAAATAGATTTAGAAATCGTTATCACGCTCAAGTGTTCATGGAGATTTTTCATGCACATGGCATGTTTCTGAAAAAAGGTTTTTCATGCTCTAGCACCTGACACGTTTGTAAAGGTTCAGTCATTATTCATTTTTTTATTAATTTAAAACATCTTTAAAGTCCCTTTATTACTTTTCTGGTGGGGGTGACACTTTTTGTAAATACCCCTGTTATCATGCCTGTAATGTTACATTTATTCATTTTGTACTAAATGTGCACTGATAAAATGTATTTGCTTAAAGTTTAAAGTTTGTAGACATAGGCATTATAGTGAAAATTGCTTCAAATAAGCACTTATTAGTATTGCAAATGTTTTATGTTCTACTAACACAGTAATGCATCTACTGTTTTCAGTGCATTTCTAACCCTTCTAACCCCTGACTTGCTATTTATTGTTGTTGCAGCATTCTCATTAATACAATTTAGCCTATAATTTTCTCACGGAGAGATCGATGAAGAAAGCAGCAATAAATCTTGTCAGTCCAAACAGTTCTATAAATCACTCTTTTTATATTTGGCACATTTAGAGTGCTATTTGGAGAAGCTGATCTAGTTACTACTATATCTTCCATTCACAAAACACCTTCTTGCCATTTTGCAGTAAGGTCACATTTCCTGCTCAGCTTCCTGCTCGTTTCTATAGTATATCCTGTGTCTGTTTCTCTTCTGCCTAAATAACACATTTTCCCATAAAGCTGTTTGATTATAACCAAAATGATATTCACGATTGTTTGGCTCAAAATTGAAAGCACATTTCAGAATTCCTCTGAAAAAGAGATTGTTAACCTCAGCAGGGCAATCCTGGTTAAATAAAGATCAAGAAAATTCTAAAACTCAGTATTTTAATAGTAATGTTTGGTGACATGCTTTGGTCCAATTTCTAAGGGCCAGAACAATTACACAATTACACATTTCAAGAACAATTACACATTCTCAGCAGAGGTTATAACAGAAAGAAATTCATTGTATTTTTGATGACAACGTTTTGTACACAAGTAGAGCGATTTAAACCCTGACCATGAATGTGATTAATTGTACAGCCCTACTTTCCCACCACCCACAGTCCACACTACCTGGTGGTCACATGCCTCCTCACCTGAACAGGTAGCAGCAGAAGATGAGGCTGAGCATGAAGACGAAGAGGCCAATGCCCAGCACAATGACATAGACATTGAGCGGGAGGTGGTAGATGTCCGACGTCATGCTGCAGTAGTGTTCAGAGCGCTGAATACCCAAAGCACAGAGGCACCCTGCCATGTGCACACACAAGACACAAACACAACGTCAACTGCTGAAGCTCACTCTACACCTCACTGTTGACACTTTTACTTATGTTTGTTAGCTTTTTGTTTGCCACCTATTTTGTCCTGTTACAAGAAAGACATGATGTATTTCAGTATTACTTAAGTTTAGGAACCACATATTAATAACGAGCACACTAAGTAGATAATTTGTTAGTGTTAATAAAGTACCCATTAATGTTTTATTCTGAAGTGTACTTAACAACTACGTAGGCAATTACTATTTTCTCCATTAATACTCTTCATCTTCATATGGATGTTATTGGAAATGGTCTTAACAGTTGTATTTCTATGCATTAATAAGTGCTTTATAAACAAAACCTGAATATGTGGTCCCTAAACTAGAGTCTTACCGATATTTCATCATTTTGGACATTTGTATAGTTTGTGTGTGTGTGTCAATGCAACACTATAGACATACAATAAATTTTATTACTGTAAGTCTGATCGTTTTCTTATTAAACTACTAAACTACTACATGTTGATTTTACTAGCTTCAAAAAGCTAAAAAAAACAGTGCTGTTCCATGTTTTCATACTGTCAACTATAAAACTGATTCTCCCTGATTAACCCTCGTCTTGAAATTTTAAGTCACAGCCTCTACATTTTTTAAGAATATACATCATAACAGAACCCAAATAAACAAAGGCACACTACTATTGAGTAACAAGGCACTTCTAAAGCCAAGAATTGAGTTAATAAGTCGCCAAAGTTACTAAAAGTTGCTAAGAATTTACTTAAATCATTTAGTCTTCTTCAATTTTCTTGGCTAAACAGTGTGTTTTTGTTTTAAATGTACAATCTTTTATCTAACAAGATGTAGTGTTAAATAAGCACATAGAAATCTTTCAGTGCTGTCATTTTGGTTTCTTTGAGGTGCCCCTGTCTCACTTGTGATGGGGTGATTATTCATATTTTCTTGAGGGGATTTAAATGGTAATGGCTGTTGTTTGGATCTATCCAGGGAGCTGTGAGTCGCACTGTGGTGGCAACTGCAGCTCTCATTGGGATGGGCGTTAATTGGCTGTGAACAAGGCAAACATCGAGGAGAGACTGAACTTCCGCCACACCACCATCTGTTCCTCTTGCCCTATAGGGGTAAAGGCTAGAGTGTGTACCCTTGGTGTGTGTGTGTGTGTGTATGGGGGATGGTGGGGATAGAAAGTGTGTCTGTCTGTCTGGATCTATGGTTAATGCAGAGTGCCCCCAGTGTCTTGCAGGTGGCAGGGGGTGGGGCATAATAATCAGCATAAACTCTGGGGACAGAAGGGCCATTTGGTGAGACAATAGCAGAGGAAGCCCCACTTCCACAGCCACACATGCTCCTATTAACTTACAACGAGGATGGTCTTTGCCAGCCCCTAAGCTTCTGTCTCTCATAAAGGGATGAATGGGATAACTGTGGGGGGTATGTGCTCTGTGGCTATTGGTATGGTATTGGAGAAAATAACACAAGAGGAAAATAACACAAGAGGAAAGACCTGTACTCATAAAAATATGTGTATTATTTGAGCTGGTTCCCAAAATCAACCATGACCTTGACTGTGCCTTATTTTAACTGTTTCCACCATAACACAAACAGAGGCCTTCACTCTCAGTATCATATATAATGCAGATACTTTTATCCACTATGAGCAGGAACTAAGTCTAGATATGAGACACAAGTGGCCTCCTGCTCTTGTGTATTTGGCAGACAGCAGAGAAATCCACTTACTTACCGTTACACCATTGGAATGGTTGCATGAAATTTGACTCCCAGGGCAGCAGCAGTCAATTCAGGCCCTGTCAGGAGAAAGTCTGGATGGAGGCCAAGCTCGTGGGCAGCCACTCCGGACACCGAACCTTCTGCAGTCCCCCTCAGCTGGATGACTCCTTTGTTTGGCTCACAGTCCCTTCAAAAACAGCCATCAAGATTTTCAGATTTGCTTCTGATTCCACAAATCCTCAGGCAGAGGAGGAGGAGGTGGTGGTTTTGAAGGATTTTTTTGTTGGCTCAGCACTCTTTACAGCCTCAACATTCCCAAATCTAGGATTAACCAGTCTGTGTTAAACATTGGGAGATTTGGGATTGAGGTTTTGAACCAGTTCTGGAGACCTCATGTGCTCCTGGGTCCCAGTGAGAATGATGTCATCAGCATGGAGACGAGGAAGAGACAAAGAAATCTTGTTGACTGGTGGTTGAGTGTTTTTTTTTGTTAGCTTCGCTGCATGTGTGCCATTCAACAACAACAACAGAATCTTGCTCAGTTCTTGCTCAGTTCACAACAAAAGAAGCTCCTTAGTGACAGGAAATACTTACATTTAGAGCAGAAAACAGGGCTCTTTGTATCCACTTTGTGATAGTGTCCCCTTGTTGTGCTCAATAACATTCACAGTTGGAGATGACAGTCCTCGTAGAATGATGGTAATTATCAGGCATTAGTCAGTGCTTTGTCTCGGCATCAAAGCAGCTTTTTTGACAAGGGATTTTCAGGTCTCATCCCCCTCTCGTCTCCTCTGTCTCCTCCCTCAGTCCTCTAATCTTGCAGGGGTTATTCCTCCACAGTGCAGAGGCCCACGATGCGCTTCCCTCGAAGGCCAGGCAAAGTGAGGACAGCTCCATGCAGTCAAACAACAGTCCCGGAGCTGTGGAGCTGGTATTCCGCTGGTCTCTGTTTGTATGTCAGTCACTGTGTATGACTAGGGAGGAGGGGGATCCTACTCTCCCTCTAACCATCTGCTCCTTCAATTGAGAAAAAAAAAAACAGGAGACAAAGGCAGTGTGTGTGCATGAGTGTGTTTGCGTGTTGAGCTCAGTCTCTCCCACCTCCAGCTGGCTTTGTCATGGCAGGCTTCCCTTCTTCCTCTTTCAGTCCATAATGGTGCTCAGGGAGAAAGCAGTTAGCCGTTTTTCCTTTCCACCCCTCGCTCTGCTCTGGGTTTGTAAACAGATCTGTGCTCATGTGACCAGCCGTTTTGCCTCGCAACTCTCCTCTCCCTCAGCCCTCCCTTGCTACCTCTGTCCTCCAATCTGTAGGCAGAAGGAGGGCAGAATGAGCCAGACGCTGACGAATGGGACTCCTGCAAGCATGTTGATGTGTATGTGCTGCTGTGCGAACACTCCTGCGCATGTATATGTGAGAGGGAGACAAGAGAGACAGAGAGCCGTGTGCATGACTGATGTCCTGACACCCAAAACAAAGCCATTCTGTGTAGTACAAGTCAGGGACCTTACAGGCCTTGTACTGCAGCTTGTCAGTTTGAAATGTCCTCCACAAGGCCAAGACATCTTTATACTGGAAAGGATCAGAGGGCTAGATATTGGACAGGTACACAAATAAGACAACTTTCGAAAAGAAAACATGGAAAATCCGAATCATGGACAAAGCTTTTGATATACACCCCCACACCAGCAGGCCCTGCTGCCAAATCAATGAGGCCGAGAGCAGCTGCTGGGCTCCTGGGCGAGTGAGAGACGGTCAAGGGGAGTGTTGCTCCACTAATCCCCAGAGGGAGGGAGAGGCTTCAGTGGGATCCATGCCATTTCACCCCCACCCACCTCTGCCTTTTCTATCTGTAATGACATTACTGCTGAACAGAGCAACAGCTGGATGGAACGCACAGGCACAAACAGGTTGACTTTATTTCACTGCGTGCACAGATGAGTGTTTTAAAATTCAGCTGATAGAGATACATGCTTATGTTGTCATTGTTGGCATGGGAAAATGGGGTTTTGGTGTGAGCATGCCCTCTTGTGAGCGCACAGTAGCAGCGCAGTCATGGACAAAAAACCCTTGCCTATTCCATAGTAAACATAGCATCAAAGTCCTTCACTTTCTCAGCCCATAAAAGGCAATTGCGTAGTGTGAAGTTGAACTATAATACAAATATTGACATTTCAGTCATGTACTGTTTATTTTTAACTGTCCAACAGTACAACAGATCAGCAGCTGATCTCTGTTTTGTGCTAATGTCACAGAGCAATAGCACATTTTGTGCTGCACCCAGAAATAAATATTGACAGCTTTCCACAGACTGCACATGGATTCCACATGCCGTGTGTAATAATCCCAACTTTACACTAAACTAAGTCTAAATAGTGTAAATTCCACCTGTAATTGTTTGGCAAATAAAGGGTAGTCTCTTTGTCGTCTCTCAAACCTTGCTGTAATACACAGCCCATTCTTTCTTCTCCACATCAGGGGTGTGTCCGTTCAAAAAGCCATTTGCTCCACCATTTGCATAGTCATTCACTCGTCCATTGCTTTGGGCATCCATTTTGTCCTTTCGGAGAGCCAGCGCTGGTTTACTAGTATGCCAATTCCACAAAACTTTATTCATATCTTCCTGAGCTCTGATACCCAGAAGTTTTTCTTCATCATCGACATTCTGTGCATTGTCATCATCATCCCTCCCATACATGCGGTTGTGGTGGAAGCTGCGCATCTCTCCACTGATGCTTTCAAAATACTGGTGAATACAAACTTTAGCAAAACTTTTGGCATGCTCCTTACAGGTCTCGTCAAACATCTTTCGCTCAATGTCGATGTAGTGAGACCAGTATTTAGTCTTGAGGAAAGCCGCCTGGGTGAAGCATGGTCGGATGCCCCGGATCAAGAAGGCCGTAAAGGTCATCATGAGCAGAAGCATCCACCCACAGGCCTGCAGAGAGAAAAAACATTATTACATACTATCACCTTTAACATGCCTGCATAAAAGACAAATTTGAGAATTATTATCAAAACTAGATGACAACTTTATGAACAAAACTTATGAGCTTATGTCATTGGCCCTGATAAAAGTATGGTATTAAGTAACAGTTTGTTGTTTTTCTAGTTCTGTCATAACATGCCATGTTGTAAGCAAAGGGTATGGCACTATGATCTAGCCCAGACATGCCTCAACTCAACTCCTAGGGGTAAAATATATCATTCAACTTGAGAATGCAAATTGTCAGTATATTTGTTAAACCATATGGGTTTCTGAATGCACAGTTGGGATGATAGGTACCAATAAAAGTGTGAAAAAAGCAATGTAACATTGTCCATTCTCTATTCTCTTACTCTTTTGTGGCTCTGTCATTATATATATGTATATGTATATATATATATATATAATATATATTATATATATATATATATATATATATATATATATATATATATATATATATATATATATATATATATATATATATATATATATATATATATATATATATATATATATATATATATATATATGTATATGTGTGTGGGTGTGTGCGTGGGGGTGTGTGTGCGGGGGTGGGTGTGTGGGTGGGTGTGTGTGCGTGGGTGTGTGTGTGTGTGTGTGGGGGGGGGGGGGGTGTATACTGGAGCAAATCAATGGTTTTGGATAAATCTGCTGGGACAGGGGAGACAGGGCTCAAAACTGGGACTATCCTGAGTAAGTAGGGACGTCTGGTCATTCTAGTTTAGAATGAAAGCAATGTTATCTTACTGTAACTCCAAACCTTAAGCTTATATAAACTAATTGACATTAGGAGTTAGGATATTGTGTTTTAGAGTTTTGTATTATGTTTTTAGGCGAGGTCTTTTAATCTGTGTTTTAGACCTGAGATAACATTTAGATTAGATGGAAAATAATTCTAGAATAAAGATGGACCAAGCTTTAGTGCAGTTTGCAAAGTTTCTCAATTGTGGTTTGTTCAAGGTTGAATATTTATTTCCTTGAATATTATTTTGATTTTTATGGTAGGTTTATGGGACCAACTCAAAAGAAGTTAAAGACAAGTGCACAGTGTGTACCTGTGAAATGCACTTCATGTACCGTGTCGCCACCATTCTGATTTCCTTATGTTGCTCAAAATACACATCGTCATCACACGGGATCCTGGCCAGAAGTTTTATTCGCTCTTCTTCGGACATCCCTCTGAACACACTGAAGTTCCCCAGTCTGTCGATATCGATGCTGGTACTAAATGCACAAAGGAAACTCCTCCCGTGCATAAGTGTGACTGAAAACCAGACCGCGGGCGCGATCAGGGACCTCTGTGTGATGGAGCAGAACATGTAGCGCAGGATGGTGGGGTCCTTCCTCCGGCTGCCCGTGGGCCTCCTCCACTCCTCCGCCAGCACAGACACATTATTATTCATCACAAAACCCAGTAGAAAGAACCATAAGGGCGGCACGAACAGTAGCCCCATGCTGTAGGCATAGTTATACTCGGGCATACAGGGGCAGCTGAACTCAAACACAGAGTACAGCTGCGCACTGGCCAGGGCCATGATGCCACAGATCCCGTTCATAAACGACTCCTGGTTGGACTGCAGGAAC
Source organism: Periophthalmus magnuspinnatus (assembly GCF_009829125.3). Classification (NCBI taxonomy): domain Eukaryota; kingdom Metazoa; phylum Chordata; class Actinopteri; order Gobiiformes; family Gobiidae; genus Periophthalmus; species Periophthalmus magnuspinnatus. The sequence continues at coordinate 11,920,342 of NC_047126.1, forward strand.
TGGAACATCATCCGGAATTTATCCATTTTGAGGAGGCAAACTAATCTAAAAGAAAGAAGCGAAACAAAAAAAAAAGCATCACTAAAACAGTAGAACGGTAGAATCTATAGGCCTAACCTGACAGGCTTATGGTGTCAAGTTCAGCCCCTTTACAAACTATTTCCATGGCCTAATACTGACTTACACTGATTTATTTCAGTTATCAACGTGTTAACAAATGAAATATCTTAACATGTCCCCACACATGTCAAATTCATAACAACATTAAAAAGTCTTTTGCATTGCTGATCTCCAGAAGTCAGAAACAGCATTGATTTGCATAAATGACTTAGCAAATTAATGAATATATAAATAAATTCATAAACTTAACACAAACCTGTATACATAGGCCAACTGGATTGTTTTATTAGTATCTGCTATAGGCTTATATATAAAACAGCTAATAGCAGCATAAATAACAACATAACTTACCTCTTTGTTGAAAAAGAAAATAATGAAGAAATTAAAATTAGATAATTTCTAATAAGATAAATGTATCAAGTCTGGAATCACTGCAGATCATTGTGGACTGGACTCCTGGGTTTCTCTCAAACTCTCTGTGATGTTCAAAGCTGACCACATCACGTCAGCAGCCCCTCCCTTCACAAGCACCTGCACTGTGATGTAGGCAACAAAAATACTATTAAGGACACTTTTACTTACGTAAAGCTAGAACCAAACACAATATCATATACAGGTATTTTATTTACCTGTTGTTTAAGTATTGTTTATTGTTTAAAGTTTTGTTTGTTAGTGTGACTATAGGGACCTATTGTGGCTGATCAATCTCAACATGCAAAACCACTCTGAAGACATTCAAATGTCTCTGGGCTGAAAATTTGTTTGATGGTGTTGTGTGAGAAGAGACTAGTAAATCTCTCAGGAAAATACTAAATGAATACAAAGTCTGCCGTATTTATGTAACTACTAACTGCAAGGGCTGAATGAGGCAAAGCTTGATAAACCAGTTAGAAGACCACGAGAAGAGGATAAAGGCCAGGACTCCAATGCTATTCATAGACCGATAGATCACAATAACAAGTCGATATAGTAAACATCATGACAGGCCTATACGGATTACAAATAATAATTCACTCTATAATAATCATATTTATACCAAGGTCAGTGAACATCACAATGGTTAACTGCCTGTACCGTCATTTGCTAAAGGTACAAAAGGTACAAAATAAAAGTACAAAAATAAGACTACTTGTACTTTTATTACTAATCAAGAGCAACAACATTATTAGATAGAGAAAGAAGGTACTTTAGTCTAATAGTTTTCACTAATAAACTTCCTTGCCATTTAGAAAACAATGTTGAAATACTTGAATTTAAGTTTTAAATGTGTTACTATTGCATTCAGAAACATTCTACCTCTACATAAACGCAATGAAAATTCTCAGTAATGATTAACCGTTACAGTTTTGTGCATGCAGGAAATAGGTGACGAAAGAAACCCTTACAACTGTGTCTAAAAGAGGAAGAGCTTAGTGAGTGGTGTGACAGTAAGGTTATACATCCTCCATTGCACCTACAACGTGTCCTTCACTGGCTCACGTTAGCAAAAAAGATTCAATTTTTACCAAATAGTATCTTAAGGTAAGTCAAATTCTCTACTGATTTTCATATAAATTAATGCATCTTGTTGCAGAGTTAAAGTTGTGGCACTTTTGGAATTTTTAGAACCAGGAAGTGTTGTATACACCTACAGCAATATCATGCGCACAGATAAAATGTGTTTATTTCAATTTTAAGATTATTATTATTGCTAACATCCAATCATTTTACAGATCACAACAAAGATGCAAGATACATTTCTACAAGTATTTGTCATTGCTCTGGGCCTCCTAATGTACCCAAACAGTGACTACAATCTTAATGATTTAGATGATGCCTTAACAGCTGGAATGCAAGACCGTGAGCAATTACTGTTAATGGAAAAAGAGAAAATCAACCAGGAAATAGCACTGAGTTACCAAGTGCTGCAAGAAGAGACCAATACAGCAGAAATGTTGGAGATAAATTTGAAGAATGACAAAATGCAGAAACGCCTGGATGGTCAAGTAGATGCTCAATCATGGCCTAACCAAGATAACCACTTAAAAGTATTACCAAGTGTAAAATCAACTGACAAAGAAACTACATCTCAAACATCTGATGTGGACAAGGATTACATTTGGATTTTGTGGAAAACACTCTCAATCTTTTCATCCATCTATTTTGCCAGGAAATACAGACAAAGACATTCCCAAGTGACCTCAAATGTAACAAAAACAAGCTTTCCGGCAAATGCAGCTGAATATATGGCAGTATTAGACAGTACAACACTGGAGAACTTTTATTTTCAGTGTATACAACCTGGCTCTATTAAAAGGCACAGAGAAGAGGAGTTTTTGGATGGATTTGTGAGTGATCTACTCAAATCTATGAAGAACGTTTGTAGCCAAGTTGGCGGCATAGCAATTGGGACAGCAGATTTGGAAGATTTGCATAATGTTGTTGTTCCTCTCAATCCCCCTGAGTCATATATTTTTAAATGTTTGTTCAGTAACAAAGTAGATGATGCGTTGCCAGATATGTACATTTGTGGGCAGATAGAGCTAATGAAAAATGCGCAAATTCAACATTGCTGCCCATGTCAGGTTTCAGATGCAGCAGATATCGTGTGCCTTCTTCACAACGGGAGTGACAAGATAAAGATAAGAAAAGTGACTGACTTTGATGAACAGTTTTGCAAAAAAGGGTCAAACTATCTGTCAAAAGGAAAAGTGAACAAGTGGTTTCATAGCACACTGAGACAAGCGTGGTCACTTATAGCATTCAAGTATGAGTTTGAGGTCTGCATTAATAGTAGTAACATTCCCGGAGCAGTTAAAGTTCAATTTAGAAGTGGTGAAAAAATAAGTTTCACCATGAGTCCAGTTATTAGATTTGACAGTCATTCATATTTTTTCATCACAACTTCTTTGAAAAACTTGGACACTTCTTGGTCTCTATCCTTGTCCAAATATGAAGATACTTTTTTGCGTCAGATTGCTAAAGTTCTGCCCCAAAATTCTTGCCACATGCAAACTCTAGAAATCATCCTTTTTCTACACAAGAAACAGACACTGCTAACAGGAAGCAGTGACCTCAAAGATTTGCATTTCAAAACTGCCCTGATGCATCTGCTGTTGACCAAGGTGCCTTATGAGTGGAGACCTGCCTTTTTAGCAAATAGATTACAAGACCTTTTGAACCTTATGATGTGCAGCCTAAAAGCAAAACAACTGCACCATGTCCTAATAGGAAATCCTCGAGCTAAAACAACAATCCAACTCCCAGTTTATTTAGTAAAGTCAAACCGTGTGAATCTCTTCAATCCTCTGGTGGTGCACAGGTGCATCTACAAAAATGCTATGATGCATGTCATGGAATTGCTAAAAAATGCCCCAATTTTGATAAAAGACTACCTTGGTCAAAATAAATAAATTAGTAAGCCATTCAAATGTGGATGTTTGACAGAATGTTTAACAGTCAGACCTTTTCGTATACATCTACCCCCTAGAGGAACAGGAATAATTTCTACATTGTCAGTTCAAAATAGTTAAACACTGCAAAAAAAAAGCAAGTCATCTGCACAATTCCATGGAAATAGAAAGTTACAACCATACTTTGTAACATTCAAGGAGATATGTTTTATGCCATACTCCGTAATAGCCAAATGAACATTATAGTGTAGACAGGCAGGAGTCTCCACACAATTTAGGTTTATGGAGATGCATGTACACACACAGTAAGTGCAAAAGCTTTTTTAGACTGAAAATTAAAGCTTTCTGTTCCATTTTTCTTTTTGGTTAAAATGCATGTGGTGGGGCTTTAATTTGTATGAAGGTATAAACAAGAGCACTCATGCCATTGCCTGTATACCTCGTGTATAGCTACTGTGTGGAAAAAAAAAAAAAAAAAAAAAAAGATATTAAAGGCATTCCAAAAACTCAACCACTTCTGTGTTTGATGGATAATCACACACCTTTTAATTTATTACAAAACATTTAATTGTTATCCCACTGATTCTGTTCATCTGTAGTCATTTCCTCATCATCAAAACCAAAGTTGGCATCAAATGTTTTCATCTTCAAATCATCGTCCAAGTCCACTTCCCAGGGTTGGCTGGTGACTATATTCTTGGAGGCTGGTGGAATATAGAAGTCTGTTTGGTAAAAGATGTCAACTTCTTTGATGTATATAAAAGAACAAAACATAAGACTATACCCCTCTGCTTCCCTGGAAAGCAGGATGAGTCACAGCAAGAGCACACAAAGTGATTTCCGTGCAACTCCATCCACCTAGCAAACATGGTCACATTTACTTCAAGTTTTTGTGTGTGTGTGTGTGTGTGTGTGTGTGTGTGTGTGTAACTAAAACAGAGCAAACTCACCTTTTGGTGCTTGTGTCATAATTGCAAGCTTTGTGACCTTGAGTTGCAGGTTGTTTTCCCACAGAGACTTCACAGTGCATGTAGAGTTTCTACAAAAGAAAGATTTATGAAATAAATATCTCACCAGGTATTTATAGGCCTACATTTACCTTTGGGTTTGGACTAGATGCCATTTCTGTTAAAATTAAAGCATTTATTGTGAACTTTTGTGTCATCCTTGACGACCCGTCAAGGAACCTTGACGCTGCAGACTCCTTACCATCTACCATGCAACTGTAATTAAAAATGCACATGAAAGTCCTTGAAGTGAATAACCACTGAATTGCAAACACTTACCCATAATTATCAATGATGGTGTACTTAGGACTTGAGTTAGGAAATTGAGATGGTGTTATGAAGCACTTGCTGATATACATCCTTTCATCTGCAGAGGTTATTGTATCACTGGGTAGTCTAGCCTCAAAGATCATTGGATCTCCCAAAACGTAGGGTCTGGTCATCGCATTACCAAATGCTTCCCAAAAAAAAATACAATTAAAATTAGAAACAATACTCATTTGGGTTGCATTATGTAAATACACATCAAATCATTTTGTTGTTTTAGCTTCATAGTCAAAACAGGGAAAAACTGGTACGATACATCCATAAGCCAACAATACTTGCCATCTTGAAGTATGAGTTGAACAGGAAGATTACTTCTAAGAGATTTAAACAATGTTCCCCCCAATAGATTGGGGTGTATGCCAACCTTGTAGGAGTGATGCAACCTGCAATAGTGAAGTGTTAAATCTGGTATAGATAATTGTTTTTTTACAAAGCCCATGGTCACTTACCTTTGATATTTGCACTGAACAGTTACATCAAAAGGCATCTCTCTTAAAACCGCTGTAGTTGGCAGGTAGCGAATGACATTTTTTACAGTCAGATCATCTACATTGCTCTGGAAAACAAGCATACTCAGAACAGACTTTACTCATGACAAAAATAGTATGACAAAAACACAAACCTCTTTCGTGAAACCACAGTCTGACGTCAGCAAGTACAGAAAATAATAATGGCTTTTGGTACCTTGGTTGACAGGACAAGTGCCCAGTTTTAATGACTTGTATGCGTCCAAAGTCTTAAAGGCATCTCTTTTAACCCTCACATAAATCCTGTCAAGGTGGCACAACAGTTCAACCACCTTAGGTTGAGTGGAGTCTATGGGAGGCTCGGGAGCACTAGGGAACAATAAACTCTTGACTGAATTTGGCAGTGGCCTTGCACCTCTTTCAGGCCTGAAAAGGGCTTTCTGATCTATAGCTGAGGACACTACAACAAAGTCTGGAGGCATTATAAATTCAGAATTAGAAGATTGAGAAGGTCTCCCACTTCTGAAATCATTTCGCACAGGCCCAGATGATACTTTCCTCGTCATTTTAGACATAATGTCCCATTCTAATTCTGGATTCTTGATAAATTGCCCGTCACTACAGACAAAACAGCAAATTATCATTAGAATTCTAGCTAGACAGAGCCACATTTTCAGAACCTGCAGGCCTGTAAACGTGTGTTCAATAGAATGAGCAATGAAGTGCCCAATCTTTTAACGAAGCGTGATTGTTACAGCTGTTGCAAATACTAATCAAATACAGCCAATCCGAGAAGTCCCGTAAATCCCGTAAAAGTAGATAGTGACTGGATGTATAGAAAGCATTTTTTTTACTATGTAATGAAGTTTATCACATATGGTTTTAAAAATATATAATTTAATTATATAATTTTAATCATTATCAGTAAAAAAAAAAACAAAAAAACAAAAAACATACTTCCGGAAGTTACGTCGTTCATGATGCCAGAACCAGGAAGTACTACCACACTTCGCGAGACGAGTGGTTTTGGATGCGCCCAACTAATGGTTTTCATATGAATTTATTTTGATCAAGACTTCGGGGGGGGGTTTCACCTGATATATTTTGTATTCTCATATAGTGCTGCTTGTTATATCTTATCATAGTGGCATCGTTACAAATCGTGATGTGTATCTACAGTCTGCCGTTAGCTAGCTAGCATGCTAGTAGCTATTGGAGGTTTTGATTATTTATGTGATGAAAATACGATGGACTTCGTTGTCTCTATATATAACTAATCAGTGCAAGTTATTTAATTATAAATAACGAAGATTTTACCGCAGATATTGGTGCACAATAGGTTTATTAGTTGTATTCTTTTAAACAGCTAGTGTTTAGCCAGCCTCTCCCAGTTTAACCATTTCTTGAGAGATATTTGTACAAAATTTCGTATCAATATTGAGCTCTCAGCTCAGGAAATTGGATCCAATGCGTGGGATGATGGGGACTCAAAGTAGTCCTGTCAAAAGCTACGATTATCTCTTGAAGTTTCTGCTAGTGGGAGACAGCGATGTTGGAAAAGGTGAAATCCTGGACAGTTTACAAGATGGATCAGTTGAATCACCCTACGCATACAGCAGCGGTATGCAAATTTTAAACACCAGATTTCCCCATAATGTCTACAATAAAAAAATGCTCAACTGTTATGTCATGTATAGGTATAGATTACAAAACTACCACCATCCTGCTAGATGGAAGACGAGTAAAATTAGAGCTGTGGTGAGTATTTACCTAAACTTAATGTTGTTTGCCAATTACAGCTAATCAAAAATAACCAAGCAATCTACTTTACAGGGACACATCGGGACAAGGACGATTCTGCACCATTTTTAGATCTTACTCTCGTGGGGCACAAGTGAGTTGAATTAGTTCTTATGGTGTATTCATCCTGTGTTTGGCTCAATATATTCAGTTGCAGAGTTAAATAACTTCACAACATTTTATTGCTGCATTCATGTGATCACATAAACTGTATAATTTTTAGAAGTCAAATTACATTATCATCATTATATCTGACTATGAATGTAGCATATGAGCAGTGGAATTGGGATGTGGTTGGAAAATGGGATTGAGGACCATGTCACCAATGTAAATGTTGAAGTTCAACATTTGTGTTTTTTGTTTTGAATAATTCTCATGAAAATATCTGATCAGTGATCATGACCACACTCTAAACATGAATGATTGTAAAACAGCCTAGAAACCTGTTAATTTATTGCACAATTACTTCTTCGACATAGGGAATACTGCTTGTGTATGACATCACCAACGGATGGTCTTTTGATGGCATTGATCGGTGGATCCGTGAAATTGACGAAGTAAGAAAGTGTCCACTATTTTTAAACTATTTGAATCATGTTCATGTTTAATCATTAGCATAAGGTTGGGAATTTCTGTTCTGTCCATCAGCATGCCCCTGGTGTACCGAGGATTCTTGTGGGAAACCGCCTTCATCTGGCTTTCAAACGCCAGGTTCCCACAGAGCAGGCACGCGCCTATGCCGAAAAGAACAGTATGACCTTTTTTGAGGTTAGTCCTCTGTGTAATTTCAACGTCATCGAGTCCTTCACAGAACTTTCACGGATAGTGCTTATGAGGCATGGGATGGAGAAATTCTGGAGACCGAACAGAGGTGAGCACATTATTCCAATTGCTGATGTTGCAGTTGTCAAAGGCCTCTTGTTTGCAGTTGCATGGCAACTGGCCAATTATCACAACTAAAATGAGTTAGATAAAAATTGGGTGGCTGATGAGAGGATGTTCTCTTGATGTACATTGCCTATAGAGTTCCTGCAATTGTTATCGCAGAATCCTCCAAACCCCATACTGACAGTGGTAGCAGTGGAGAACTAAATAGAAACTAACAAAAACAAAATTAACAAAATTTATTGAATTTCAGAGATTGTGGACTTTGGTTGTGCACTGGGATGTACACATTATCAAGGGTAGAAGAATGCCTGAACCTTTTACTGGATTTACAAAGCTCCAGTTTGACAGTACAAGTCGATTTCTGCATTTTTACATAAGGGAAATATACACTGCCTGGCCAAAAAAAAGTCACTACTTGGATTTACCTAAACACATTATTTGGGATTGCTGCAGTTGGTCAAGTTTAGGTTCAGCAACAGTCTGTGCTCAAAGAATGAGGTCAGCTGACACCTGAACATACCGAATGACCAGGTTATTCCATCAATGGATTTTTTCTTCCCTAATGGCACAGACATATTCCAAGATGACAGTGCCAAGATTCATCTGGGACAAATTGTGAAAGAGTGGTTCAGGGAGCAAGAGACATCATTTTCACACATGGATTGGCCACCAGAGTCCAGACCTTAACCCCATTGAGAATCTTTGGGATGTGCTGGAGAAGGCTTTGTGCAGCATCAGACTCTACCATCATCAGTTTAAGATCTTGGTGAAAAATTAATGCAACACTGGATGGAAATAAATCTTGTGACATTGCAGAAGCTTATCGAAACAATGACACAGCGAATGCATGCCGAAATCAAAGCTAAAGGTGGTCCGATGAAATATTAGAGTGTGTGACTTTTTTTTTGGCCAAGCAGTGTATTGGTGTAACTCCATACCTGAACTAGACTGAAAAGTATCCATAATTCATAACAAAATATTTAATCTTTTAAATTGTAAAAAGTTGTGGGACTGAAAAGTGCCATTTCCTTTTGATTCATTTTTACAATTACCAAACAATTTTATTTATTTACATGCTTATTTATAGAAGCTTCAAAATATAGTTCACTGTGCATTCTTGTTAGATATTGCCTGACAATTTGACTGCTTTATTAGACAAACACACTGAAAGTTTTTGTGCCTTTGTTATCTTCATGTTTTGCAGTTTTCAGCCTTCAAGATCTATGCTGTCGCTCTATTGTGTCATGTACACCAGTGCACCTCATAGACAAGCTGCCTCTCCCTGTAGCGATCAAATCCCACCTGAAGTCTTTCTCAATGGCCAATGGCATGAATGCAGTCATGATGCATGGACGCTCTTACTCTGTGGCCAACAGTGCTGCATCAGGGGGCAATTCAAGCAAAGGCAACAGTTTAAAACGGTCAAAGTCTTTCAGGCCTCCACAGAGCCCACCAAAGAACTCTTCTTCATCATCCAAGGGAAACTGCAAGATTTCATAGGCCAACACACATACATAGTTGTCTTCATTTGTCCTGTATTAACAGCATTATTGTTGTCGCTCTTAAAAGGCCACGGGGCTGAAGTCAGGCACCTTACTAGCTGCCTATATGATGGGTTCAGACTTGAACTGAACTGAATTGGACAGTTTTCAGCTCGCGAGTGCCACCTTGTGGATACTTTTTACGAGTAGGCTACAGAAGCGCCTTGGGATCAAGTCGTTAATCTCGGTTGGATTAATCTGTATGATAACACTACATGAAAGGACTACCTAGCATTTGGGGTGACTTTTTATTGTATATATGTATGTGTTGGTGGAATGTATTTTGTGTATCTCGAGTGTTATGGGAAATGTTTACTTTTTGTCAGGAATTCAGAGTCTTCAAACCATAACACAATTGAAATGGTTCATTTTCTTTCTTTTTCCACACTTGAAAAGGATCAGTATAGGTGTCATGTGATGCATTCCAGTCTAAAGTATCCTGCTGAAAACCTAATATCTCCAGACTTTGTATACCTCATTAATTAGTGCAACATTTACTAAGATCTTTTTGTGACAATACCATCTGTTAAACAGGTGCTTTCCAATAGATTTTGGACACTGAGGTGTCATGCCGTCAAAAACATTGCATGATTTTAATTTTTGGTAAACTGGGTAGAGGGGTGATGTCTAGTTTTACAATTGTTTTTTAAAGATATGTAAATTTTGTATTTATGAATGTATACTTTATACTGGTATGTGACCTGTGGTTATACATGGGATTAAAGTAAGGTTAAGAAAGTCAATTGCTACTGCACCATCACGTGTTGCTGCCTTCTCAAAACATTCCATATTTGTTTTTAATGCTGCTCGTTTTCCACATTATTCAAAAACGGAAATAGTTGTTAAAACAAATTGCACCCCTGGTTAATTGGCTCTGCTGGCTTCTGATAGTTATTTAATTGATGGTTGCAGATGGAGGGATCTGTCTGTGCATATAATACTATATGTAAAGCTGACAAAATTAACAGGAGAGGGCAACTGTTTTAATATCAAGTTAAAATTGTCTTACGAAAGGCTCGAAATAAAGAGAAAAACTTGTCTTCGTTGTTCAGATTGTTATATCTTATTAGAACTTCTATCAAAGTCACCGTGGGAATTGTAGAAGAGCTTTGTCCTCTTTGTCCGGTCCGATACTGGTTTGCAGTTTGCGCCAGTGGGGGATGAATTGATTAGTTTCTCGGTATTGGCCACTTTTGGAAACCCGGGACGCTGCAGCAGCACATGAATGCCACACGGTCAAAAGTCACTTAAAGGTTGTGGGGTCACCTCCAATGAAAAGATGAGGGTCTGATTCTCATCGCCTCAGAGCAGCGTCAGGACAATGAAGAGTTGCACACTATTGAAAATGTGGTACTTTATGTGTTCCCACCTGACCGTGGCATCTCTGAGCTACGTGTGAATGAGGGACGGTGGTAAAGAGAGCGGTGTCTAGACAAGAAGGGCGTAAACAACATGTTTTGTAAGACATGCTGCGGCACGCCCCATGTTTGACTTTTACCCTTTTTTACGTTCTTACAAACCAGGCAGCTTGGCATTCTTGAAGAAAAGTAGAAATTCTGTGTCATTGAGAAAGAAAGTCCCAAAACGGTGAGATGAGAAAAGCACCTTAAAGCTCCTTTAAACGATATCTGTGTATAGTCTGAGTTTTACATATTGTGTCTCACCGGAATGCGGGACTTGAGATGCGCGCAGTTGGCTCACGGTTTCTTTTGATGTTTTTACTATGTTTGTCCAGTTGCTGAGAGCACGGTGCCGCTTCATAAAAGTTTCAGACTCTGGACGATCAGGGGGGCGGTCAGAGGGCTGCCCTTTCTGCTTTCATTCACACTCTGAAAGGCTGGAGTTGCGTCCCTCGCTCTCATTGTGGAGATTCGCTCCCATGCGACAGGCCGGAGCTACATACATAAGGAACCCGTATTGGACAAGACAAAACAATTATTAAAATCATGTGCGTTTTGTGATGAATTAAATTAAACTATTTCCGAACGATCAACGCGAGACCTCGTCTGGGTGAATATTTTACTCTGCTCATCTGACCATTACGCACAAGTTCGGCTCTATATTTCAAATCTGTAATTTATTTTTATTTTATTTTATTTTTTCCTAGAAGTGAGTTATGGATTTCATAAGACAACGTGTTTTGCAAGAAAGCAACAATGAAAAAAAACTAAGAAACAACCGAAAACAGAAAAACATCAAGAGGCCTTTGAACATGTAAGCACGCCAAACTCGAAGAAAAAATTGGGATGGACGCGGACATGTTTTCTTATTATTTTGATTTTAAAATCCCCGGGTTTAGGCCGTGCAGATATGACAGAACACAAAGTTGCCCACGAAGGACTTTGTCCAAACAAGCTGAACTCCCATCTGTGGGTTGATGCGCAAAGCACCTGCGAGAGGGAATGCAACGTGGACGAGGTGGGATATTTTTTCATTTTAAATACATTTTAGCTTTGATTTGTATCTAAAGTAAATGCATTTTGCATTATTTGCAGGACTGTGCCGACTTTGAAAAATGCTGCACCAACGTGTGTGGTCTAAACAGCTGTGTGGCCGCACGGTTCTCTGATGGAACCCCAGCTCAGCCTGGCGGACAGAGCGCAGGAAATACAAGTGAAAGCAACTCAACTACAACCTGTGATGGCTTCATCTGCAGCCAGCAGGGCGCAACCTGTGATATCTGGGAAGGCCAACCCATCTGCAAGTGTCGGGACCGCTGCGAAAAAGATCCCAACTTTACTTGTGCCTCTGATGGCCTCACTTATTTCAACCGCTGCTACATGGACGCAGAGGCCTGCATTCGGGGAGTCACATTGACTGTGGTTGCCTGTCGTTTCTATCTCGCTGGACCTCACACCAGTCCACTGCCACAAGATACTACAGCTCATCCTACCCCGACCTCATCTCAAGAGGACCCCATGCCCCCCACACTCTTCTCCAATCCCCACCATCAGTCCATTTATGTTGGAGGCACAGTTAGCTTCCACTGTGATATTGTAGGTGTCCCCAGGCCTGATGTGACTTGGGAGAAGCAGAATGAACGGAGAGAGCGGCTGGTCATGAGGCCGGACCAAATGTATGGGAATGTGGTCATCACTAACATTGGACAGCTTGTCGTTTACAATGCTCAGGTGTGGGATACAGGGATTTACACCTGTATTGCAAGGAATTCTGCAGGAGTGCTTCATGCAGACTATCCACTCTCTGTAATACGCAGAGCAGAAGATGATTTCTCTGAAGACCCTGAAATGCCCATGGGACGTCCCTTCTCTCCAGCAGACTGTTTGGCTGAAGTGGATCAGCGGGTGTGCAGTGGAGAGCGCCATGTGGACTGGTACTATGACAGCACATTAGGAAACTGCCAAGCTTTTAACAATGGTGGTTGTGAAGACAGCCGCAATAGGTTTGAGACCTATGAAGAATGCAAGGCCTCTTGCCAGCGAGAAGGGATGGGCATATGCTCCCTGCCTGCGGTCCAAGGTCCCTGTAAATCCTGGGAGGCACGCTGGGCCTGGAATATGATCATGAAGGAGTGTCAGGCCTTTGTCTATGGTGGATGTCATGGAAATGCCAACAACTTTCAAACTAAGAAAGAGTGTGAAGCAAACTGTCCTCAACGGAAAAAGAGACCTTGCAAGACTTGTCGGGTGAAAGGTAAGATGGTGCCCAGTTTGTGTCGAAGTGACTTTGCCATAGTGGGACGCCTCACAGAGTTGGTTGAGGATCTAGACTCTGGGTTGGCACGATTTAGTTTGGAAGAAGTTCTGAGAGATGAAAAAATGGGTTTAACTTTCTTTAATACAAAACATCTTGAAGTGACTATTGCAAAGATAGACTGGAGCTGTCCCTGTCCCAACATTACAATGGAGGAAAACCCTTTGTTGGTCATGGGTGTTGTGCAGGATGGCATGGCAATCATCCAGTCAGACAGCTATGTTAAATCAATAACTGAGCGCAGACTCAAGAGGCTGCGAGAAGTAGTGGGCAAAAAGGGCTGTTAAGATTACATTTTCCGAATGATTGTCTATGGTATAAGAATATTGAATATTGTGATTGCATTTTCTTTTTTACTAATGCTTATTCTACAAACAACCATTGCATTATTTTACTAATGCACTTTTTCTAATAAAAATATGTATCAACCCAAACATTTGCTTAATGAAAACATGATTTATTTAAAGTATTGGAATGAAATGGCTTTTAAAGAAAAAAAAAAAAAGGGTTAAAATTAAGGCATAGATTCACTAGCCTGTGTCTAATAGATGGCATACTTCATACTACACTCTCCTTTCTGAACAGAAGACACTTGTTGTTTGCAGGCATATCAACCTAAATAGTAAAAAAAAAACATGTTAGTTACAGTACCACTTCCCCAATTATCATAATGAAAATGTGAAAGAAACTAACCATTTTCTCCAGGAATAAACTATTACTTTCTGCTATAGATCGGAGTAGGACAACATCTCTCAGACCCCACTCGGAATTTCTATGGGATAAAACAAAAGCTTAGTTGCTACATGAGGCTGCACACTCAAAATAAATAACTTTAGATACTACACCTTTGCCGTAGATTCTGGTCGAAGTCAACATTGCTTTGCGGTGTGATCCTACCATTTACTGCATAAGGCTGAAAATGATTATAAACAATTACCATATGATATCACTCATATATGACATGAAGAAAAAATGCACTTACACCATATGTAAGTAGAAGACCCTGTGGCTTTAGCAATGCTCCAGCTCCTTTGAATAAACCCTGAAATAAAAGAGTAGTGTCTTAAGGCTGCTTCAGTGGGGTACAGAAGATAATAAAAACATTATAAAGAATAACCACTTTTTTACATAAGTGCATACCTTCAAGCTGGCTTTACACAAATACATGCATGTTATTGACACTATTATTTTGTGTGTATGTATTAATCATTGGCTCACCATAATAATAAAAATAGGAATAGAGATAGACATGCAGTATATAATTTGGCTGATATTTACTATTTTAAAGACATTTTTAGGGGAGTTTTTACGATATTTTTAGGACATTTTCAGCTTTAAAATTGTATATCCACATTTAAGTCTCTCAATTTTGTTTTTTTTTATGACCAGTAGTGCTGCAACTAACGCTATTAGTTAGACTATTCTTTTTTTTTTCTTCCTATAAGTCAAACGACTATTTCTATTGCATTATTGAGACTTTAAAACTAAAATATGGTGACTGAAAGCTTCTAGAAAGAGAATATTTAAGAATAAAGTGCATCACTGATGAAGATCAAAAAGCGTTCATTCTTTATTAACATTTTGATTTAATAATGCTGCTGTTATTTAAAAAAGCCTTTTCATGTTTTCGAGTGTGTGTAGCCCACATAATGATTATTTTTGTATAGTGAGTAGTCACGATTAGTTAATTGTTGCAGCCCTAATGATTGAGCATTAGCTTTTATTTTGGACAAGGTCCCATTCCCAAACCCTACAGAACATCTTAAACAAAGAATTACTATTTGACCAACACCGCCATAGTACATGTGTTGTAGGAGGGGCCCGATTTTGTTTGTTTGCTTCCATGTTTCTCAACTGTCAATCATCTCAACTGACAGGAGAGACAATTGGAAATAACCTGCTTCCTTCTTTCTTTAATGGGTGGGATTTACAGGAGGATCAAGGAATTGAGAAAGCTAATTAATGAACATAATTGGGATGGGGCCATAGATTATAAATGTTAGATCAGCGTCAACTATAAAAAAAAAGAAGATAAAACTCAACTTCAACTATCTTACTGTTTCCTTGTCAAATGTGTCCCAAAACAACTGCCTTACCTCTGTACAAGCCATAGGGGAGATGTGTATCATGTTGATGTTGAGGACCAGGTCGAGGCTCTCTGGCTCAATGCCTCCCCAATGCTCATGAGACAAAGAAGCGTCCAGGTGAACGGCAGGTTTCACATTAGCCAGTCTATAGTGGGCTCTGTACGCTTCTATACTGAGGAGGGGAACAAAAGAAGGTTTGTCAAAAGGCAAAACATTGTAAGCGATGTTCTAGACTGGGTTCCTAGGTACCACTACCATTAGACTATAGTGTTTTTATGGTTTTAATTATGGGATTTCTCACTTATAGTTAATTTAAGGTCTTGTAATTTGTATAGATTTGTCTATTTAAAATGGAAATTGAAATGCTTTTCAAACATGCATGCCAGTTTAACAGTAGTATGTCCATTTTTGATCCCAGGTCTAGCTTATATTAAATATTTACCTGGCCAAAGATTGATGGTCATACTCTGAGGGCTGCCAGACCACATTACGCAAACTTTGAGCGAAATGCGTGACGTGCTGCCCGGTACCGGAGGAGATCTCGAGAGCCTGGAGAGGTTTGGCCGGGTCAAGGCTCTCCCGGAGGACTGACAGGATGGGCTCCTTGTTTCGATCAGCTGCTGGGGCGTTCAGCATCCTGTTAAAACCCTGGTTAAACTGACGAAGAGCACCGTTCAGCTTCACCGAAAGGGGTCCGAGAACAACACTCATCCAAATAATCTACGCACTTCCGCGTTAGGCCAGACGTCATTCTCGCGGACGGTCATCCGGGTATTCAGCATTCACGTGGAATTTAAAATGTATTACTGTATTTATTTTTTTATTTTTTTTTTACATTTGTTTAATATTTTTGCACATGCCATATGAAGGCAATGTAATGTAATGCTTAAGCCTCTTGCCATTGTTTATATATTTGTAATAATAATAATAATAATAATAATAATAATAATAATAATAATAATAATAATAATAATGGCTTGGCTACTGCGGTGAAGGGGAAAGCAAACTTCCATACTGCTTCCACGCTGATCACACTTTTATGGTTTCTCAGACCTGGTCTGACCTGGTCGCGCTCATATGATGTTTCTCCTGCGTGAGTTTTGTAGCGTCTTTTGCAGCTGGAAGCATAAGTCATTTTTTTGTACACTGGTCACAGGTGAAGATGCATTCTGTTGGTGTGATTGTTGCAAGGACCTTCTGCATGTAAAATTAAAATGGACACGCCAGGCTTTATAGGCAACAATGACATAAATAACTACTATTTGCCACTTACACAGGTGTAAGTGTAAGTATTTTATGCAATTGTTTATATTAAATAGAAGGAACAGACGTCAGTCGCCACAGTAGGCCTATACAACCGTAGGCCTATACCACAACCATAAACCATAGAAGAGTACAACTCAAGCCTACGTGGCTAACTTCATAATAAAGTATAACGTACAGATGTTTAGGCAGACGTGTCAGGGCCATCATTAACGTGTCCACTCGTAAAATAAAGGAAATGCTTTGGAGCCACTAGCCTAGTAAACACCAGAGGAAACTTTATTGAAAAGAAATTGAGGTATTTTATACAATTTGTATATTGGTCATTAAACAATGGGCATTAACAATGAAACATATGAACAAATTGGTGCCATGCTGTTACAAAAAATTCTTAAAAGAACAATACATAAGTAAACATTACTACAATAACAAAATCGGCAAATTTACATCACTAGGATTGTCACAAGGGCAGTTCACAAAAAGGGCCAGGACACTCAAGTATTATAGGATAAATTGTAGAAAACATACATAACCTGAGACCAGAGTTGCAATACGGTGATGATGATGGTTGTTATTACACAGAGAGACTCTTTTGACATGTTTTACATTTCAGCATTTGACTGCAAATAAATAAAAGTCTACTTAACCTAAAGCTAATTCAGTGACTTTGGGATACTCTCTACAGATCGATCCTCCACAGACTCCACACTGAGCAGTGTTTGTGGGGTATTACAGAGGTACATTTGTCCTGGACCATTTTCCAAAAGAGACTGAGTTAGCTGCATGAAAGTTTGTTTGCTTTCAGGTCTGACCATACTAGTAGTGATCACAGAGTCACTAAATATTGTGTTGGAGAAAACTGAGTTAAAAGTGAATGCTGAGCCAAAAGCTGACTCCTGCACAGGGGACTTTGGGCGGTCAGTAGGAACAGCAGCTGGGTCTCTTGGAGGTTTAATTGGAGGAACTGGCTCATTGTGCATGTCTGCTTCTATATGGTTTGCTGAACATGATTCATCTTGCCTTGTTATACTCTCAGAGACTTGGACAGGTAAGGGATCAAGCTTTACCCTGCAGTCACTACCGACACTTGAGCGTCTGGATGAACTCTCTGCTTGGGAAATAACACCTCCAGCATGAGGAAGGCTTTTAGCAAACTTGGTCCCTTTAAGTCTCCCCTCTTTACCAGCAGGCACAGAGAAACAGTTTAGGCACCCAGACATTGAAGATGATTTGCCTTGAACATACAACACTGTGATTGGAGAACAAGCAACAACTCTAGTTGCTACAGTGTTCCCTAAATCTGATTTTGAATCAGTTTCGCTTTCCTCCTGGTTTGTTTTCTCGCTGTCTGTTGCATCTGACAGACAGTGTGTAAACTTGTTCTTTGAACCTCTTCTGAGGCTCCTTGTGCCTCTCGTGAGCCAGAAGTCCTGAGCTGATCCAGGATCCTTTTTCTTGTCTTTGGGCGTAACATTAGAAGACTTCCGCATGTGACCATGTTGTGGAGTAGAAGCATCAGTGGGAGCCTGAATGGAAGTAGAATTGTGATGTAGCTGGGGCTGTTGGACTGGGCTGCTGCCACTGGACCAGGGCTGATTATCAAGGCTCACACTGAACTCTCCACTGCTTTCACTTTGGGCTCGGCTTTGAGTGCCATTTGCATCTGGAAAAAAAAACACATTTAGGTAAATGACATTAATCTACAACAGAACAACAGCATAACATGAAGACCTACAATGTGCTGCAAGTTAGCCCTCTATCCCATCAAATACTTCTCATGTTCAGCTCTGCCCCTGTCTATCTGTGTCACTGTGTCTGGAGTGCATACAGGACATAAAAAATAGGGTAAACATAGGCTCATAGTCGTGTCTGTAGTTGGTAATACATCATGTAGCCACCAGTGGGCAGTAAAAGTAAGCTTTTCAGCTTTAGTTTAGTCTGTGTGGTCAGCACAGAGATTAATATAAAACAAGGTCATGATTGCAATTTGATGGATTTAGTCTAATTCCTGGACTGGTAATACATCCGTATAATGTGGGAATCCGCTAAATGAGAATCTCCAGAGATTTACCGTGGTTTTGAAGCTCGTCGTTATCTTCCACTCCAGATGGCACAGCACTGTCATTTGAATCCTTATCTGTAAAGCAAAATAAGATGAACATATGATTAGTAAATTTCATGAAAATACTCACACATTTAATACTTCTAGGAGGCATATTTTAATGATGTCAAAATAACAAAACAATCAAGCATAAAAAACATGTCATCTACCTGTTACCCATTGGTCACACACATCAAGGGCAGTCTCAGAGTGATGAGTGGGCGGATGAAGGGTTTCTGATTTTGTAGGATGAGGGTTGAAGATGGATAGGATGGAGGTTGTAAAAGATGAAGTCATTGTGTCCTCCGTGTTTATTTCTGTATCTGACCTATCGAGCATCTGCGTGCTGCCTGCCCACCTCTCATCTCTGAGCGGGGACGGGGGATGCACTAAACTACTCAAGGCTACAGGATAGAGGATCAAGGAATGATAATGGGGTGAAAACATAAAGATATTTTCATTAAAAAAACAAAAAAAACAAAAAAACAAAACACATAACAAAAACAAAACACTGCTTGTAAAAGTGTCCTTCCACAATGCGGTAAAATTCTGACTTCTATTGTTGACCTTAAATGTAATGCTGACCTAAAATCGATGCTCAACACTTGAATTTTAGTTTTATGAAATGAATTACTGACTATGACAGTTTAGCTTTGAATCCTGACAATAAATACTGAGGTATGAATATATGAAACAATTACCTGGTCATACTCACTGCACATTCAACACAATTAAAATGGTAAGTCCTAAGAATTAAATAGTAAGTAGGAAATAAGTGAATATGAAGCTAACTGGTTTCTTACACATGGACCGACGAAAGATGGACTTGGTTTTGTCTTTGTCCTTAAGTTTCTTCTTCATACGAGGAAATATTTTGAGAGAGGCTATTTCCAAGTACAAACATGTGATGTGGACACAGGTGAGGGGAGAAAGGAGGACAATTAGCAGGAAGGAACATACATAAACAAAAGACAATAGACAAAAGGAAAAATGTTTAAGGAAAGTTACATACATGAAGCAATATTTTGTATGAATTCTAAATATATGAGTGTGTATGCACACTAACAAACCGACCACTGGTCTAATGAAATTGATTTGATTTATTCAAGATTTTTATTTTCTGTAAATGTTGTTGAAGGAAGTTATTTGAGCAGTGCTGATGTTATGTGCCCTTCAGACAGTCATTTTACTAGCCTGTTTGATTTGAGTATTTTATGTTCAAAACAATGTTTTTTGCTTTAAAGAAGGTAGTATCTTTTGCACTAAGCTAGTGCTTTCTTTCTTGTTTGGAGGAAGCTGTACCAAGTCTATTAAAACCTGGAAGCTTGTACTCACTGCTGCTGTAACGAGGCAGTGTCATGTGACCTGACGGTGAGGAAGACGCCCCATCAAGGCCGATGAAGGAGCTGTTATCATGACACAGGAGGTGAGGGTCTGTCCCAGGATGAGTTGGCGAAGGTGGTTGTTCGGATCCACTATCACGGCTACTAGATTTGATTAGCTTCCTCAGTTTAAGTGTGATCCAATTTCCACGCCTGTAACAAAAACAAACCCAACCAAGTGAAACAGAGGACTACTGTTACTTGTTATATATCCACAATTATATTATATTATAGTAATATCACTCAGAATATGCAGCTAACCCCCACAATAAGTAAGACTACAAAGTTGTTTAGACTGTAGAACGGCTAATGACTATTAATTAATGTCAATTAAAACTTACCTTCGAGCAGGTGATGGTTCATAAAATTTGTACTGGTCCATTATCTTTTCTTCAAGCTTTTCCTTCTGCCTTCTCAGATCATTTAGCTTATCACTGAGTTGAGAACAAGCAAATTAAATATTGAAAAGCAAAAATAAAATCTCATAAAATGGCTAAACTGGCTTGTCAAAGCCTGATCTTGTCAGAACTCAGAAACCAAGCAAGGCTGTGCTGGTTAGTACTTGAATGGGAGACCACAGAGAATATCAAATACCACAGTGGGGTGCCAGTGGCAAAAAATATTCATTGTGTCCTTAGGTAAGACACTTCACCCACATTGTCAGTTATGAAAGTAGTATGTAAGTGAGTGTTGGTCAGAGGGGCTGGTGGTGCAGATTGGCAACCTTGCTTTCGTCAGTAAGCCCCAGGCCAACTGTGGCTACTATAGTAACTTACCACCATCAAATGTGGAGTGAATGAATAAAACACCGTAAAGCACTTTGGATGTCTTAAAAGTTGCAATATAAATCCAAAGGTTAATTCATTAATTTATTAGTGTTTTAATGACTTACATGTACTGTCTTTCCTCAACATGAAACAGATCTTTGCTTTCCATGGTCTGTTCCAACAAGGTTCTGTTTTGAATCATAAGGATTTCAATCTGGTTGAGCAGGTGCCGGTTCTCTTCCTCCAAGTTGCCTTTCAGCTGGCCCAGCAACTGTAACACAATTATTAAAGACTTTATTCGTGTCAGGCACCAGCTAAACATTGTATGTACTGTATCTACTGCCAGCTTGTACCTCACACTGATTGCTCAGTTTAGTGGAGGTAATGTCCAGTTCCTGAAACTCCTTTTTAAGTTTAGAGAAGTCAGCCTGTAGCCAGGTGTGCTCAAGTTTGGCCTCATTCAGCTGACCTTTAACTTCTTTGTGATCAGTGGTCAGTAACTCATAATCATTGAGAAGCTGACGGTAGGTTTGGTTAAGCCTTTGAGAAAATATTTGATAGAAATATGTCAAAAGTTTCTGACATAATTTGCAATTTGTAGCTGTTTGTATTTGTTACCAGTCCTTCTCATCTCGGAGCCTGCAGCACTCGGCAGCTGTTGTCCTGTGTTGTTCTTTTTCCATTGCGATCTTCACCTGTTCTTCCTTAAGGGATTTTTCAAGTTCTTCAAGTTTAGTCCGCTGCAGTACTAATGTGTTGTACCTAAATAGTAATGCCATAATTGATACAGTTTTACATAATATAAGGTTGTGTGAAAATTCAATGTTCATAAGTTTTGGCCTCACCTGTCCTGCAGTGTGCGGTTCTCTAATTCTAGTGTGCGGTGTGCCTTTTTCAGACATCCATGTTTGCCCATTAGAGCCTCATACTCCGCTGCCTGTTTTTCGTGCAGAGCTGCAAGTCTCTCATGATCTCGTAACAGTTGCTCGTGGACTGACCGCAACTCCTCTCGGTCACGTGCGGAAGTGTCACGCTCATTCTCTGTCCTTGTTTGCTGCTGCTGCATTTGGGCATTCTGTGCCAGCAGAGAAGCACACTGGGAGTTCAGAGTAGACTTCTCCACCTGGAAGTTGTCAGGTTGTTCATTTATAACCTTACTAAGTGTACATTTGTTATAAACTAAAGTATAATTACCTGCAGATTAGCATTGTGTGTTTGGAGAGCAGTGTTGTTCTCTTGTAAAACTGTAGCTTGTCTTTGTAGAGCGAGGATTTGTGCTTGCTGAGCATTTGACTGACTGTCTAGCTGCTTCACGTGGGCCTGCATACCCTGGCGCTCTGTCTCTAGCCTTGCATTCTAAATTATAAGGGAAGAGTTAATCACTGAACAATCAAACTAAATAGAAAATGATTCCCACTTACATTCCGCTCCACTTTTATGAGTCTGTCTTTAAGTTTTAGCAGCTCCTTAGTTGCCTCTTGACTTTCTCGTAGCCATTCACTCATTGCCTTGCCTGTTTCTCTTGGGGGTGAAGAGCTTAGTGTAGACTCTTCATCCAGCCTCTGCTGCAGTGCCTCATAGCTTAGCTTTACCTGGACAATGCGAAATCACATCTTATTACAGATTTAATAATGTGTGTCCTGTTTTAACTAAGTTATTGCGAACATACAGTTTTAAGATCCTGGCGTAGTTGCAGATTAAGTGTTGAAGATTCCTGTAACCGAGCTTCTAGTGCTTCTATCTTTTCTTCTTTAATCTGAAGAGACTTCTTGAGAGATAACTCAAGCTCAGACCCCAACATCTTAAACCTACTGCAAGAAAAAAACAAAAAAACCTTATGTGAAATGTTCTACTGTATGTTATCTCTAAAATACTTACTCTGTGTCAAGCGTATCTTGCTCCTCTTGTGCATCATTCATCTCCAGCTCACATCTCAACCTTTCCAAATCATTGTGATTTTGCTGATTTTTGAGCTTCTCGCTGACCAGTTCCTATAATAAATACATGACTATCATTTATTGTATGCACTTTAGGGTGTTTATTAAATAGGCACAACATGTTGACACACTCTTTGTCTCACCTCTCTGAGAGTGGCCAGTGTCCTCTGGTCGATTGCACTTTGCTTGCTCAGTTCTCTGTTGTCTCTCTCGGTGGATTTCACTCTTTCAGCAGTCTCCTTTAAATTCTCTAGCTCCTTTGTGAGAAGGCGCGTCTCCTTTTCCAGACTGGTTATACAGACATTACTGCGGTCTAAATTTGCATCTTGGATTTCAGCCTGAAATGTAGATATATAGCATACATCGGTTTTATCAAGCTGTCTTATTGCTTGTTTGCCTTTTCAAGTAAAGATTCCTTACCTGCTGGTGAAGTCGCCTGTTTTCTTTTTCTAACTGTCTCCTCTCTCTCTCCAGAACAGTGTTTTCCTGCTCGAGAGTAGACTTCTCTGTTTCCAGTTGCTCCAGTCTTCGTGTAGAAATGCGTATATCTTCCAAAGTGGCTTGCAAAGTTTGATTTTCTGTCTCCAGCTCTTGAACTTCTGCCTCTAGACGCTGAACTTTTCGATCTAAATAAATGACACAACCATTATCAGATGTTCACAAAAACATGTTTAAGCTCTTACCATGACTTACCAGTGTTGTCTAATGCTGTCTGTAGATGCTGGTTAAGTATGTCCAGGTTCCTGCATTTGACCTCTAGTCGCTGTGTGTGCTTGTTGTTGTAGGAGGAGTAAGTTGGCAGACCAGTAAAGATGCTGGCGTGGCTCGGACTTGAGTTCTTTGAGCCAGAAGTGTGAACTCTCTCTGGCTCGACACAACAAAGCTGCTGATTGTGATAGTTTTCATGCTCTTCTAGGTCTTTCAAATGCATGCCACCAACTCCTTTTTCCACCAATCCTTTCTCCTGTGTAAGGAAATCTGTCCCTTCTGTAAAGAAAATCTTAGTTTGGACCTGCTCCAGTGTGACCGGGTGGGCTTGAGAGTAGTTCACCTCTCCATTCCACATCTCTTGTCCTGAACTGTTCATTTGATTTACTGAATATGAGTTTGGTGACTGTAATCCTTTGGGTACTTCTGAGCTCCTTGGGACAGCTGTAAGTTCTTCAATTGTTCTCAACAGACTTTGGTTCTCCTTTTCAAGTTTTAGCATCCGGCTATGGGTATTTTCACTCACCTCCTCACTTAAACTTAGTGGACCTTAAAAAACATATTAGAAAGCCTTTGAAACATTGCAACAAGTAGAAGCTCCACTAAATGTGGAATCATTTAATTTTGAAAAATCTACTTCTATCATAAGTCAAACTGTGCTGCATCTGATGTCTACAAACTAGCAAAGCTCTCAAAGTGACCCCATTTTGAGACAAAGCCTCTTTTTCAGTGTAAATAATAAGTACCAGCAGACAAAAGAAGGAATGCATGCATTAGCATTCTTACATAATATGTCTCCCCTCAAATTCTACATACAAACTCTCTTACCCTGGCAGTCTTCAGTAGTCTTAGAAAGTTGCTCTAATTCCCAACCCAGGTGTTGAGACTCCTCCATACTCCTCCTCTGGGCCATGTACAGACCAAGGTTCTCTTCCTGCAGATCCTCAATGCGCTTTTGGTCAACCTCTTTTTCCTGTAGCAAGACTTTTCAATAAGCTCTTACAGCTACAGTGCAATGACACTGTCCTGTGTAGATGCCTCACCTGCTCTAAGTCATGAACCTGAGCTTTCAATAGCAGACACTGCTTCTCAAGTTGATGGATTTTATCAGAACGTGACCTCCAACCCTCTAGCTGCTCCTCCAAGACGTCTTTGGTCTCTTGTAACACCCTGTTGTCCTCTTTGAGTTCCTGTAAACAAAGACATGTTATTTGTTCTTATAACATTCTTGACATAAGAAATGAGCTTCTGGTCTGCCCTAACCTCCAGTTTAGCCTTGTAAAATTCCATCTTGTGCAGCTGATCTCTGTAACGCCCAACTTCACTTTCAAGCTTGTCTGCTCTTATGGCTCTCTCTCTTATAGAGTCCAGTTCATCGCGATATGTCCGAGCTGTACGGGCATCCACAAGCAGCTGGGAGTTCTAATACAAACACGCAGAAAGAGCAAAACTGTTTTATTCTAAGAGCATTGGACAACATCTGCAGATTTCTTTGTCTGGCTACAGTGGCTCGAAAAGCTACAGTGTACACTCTAATGACCACATGTGTGAGGTGGTTTGTTTTAGACTTATGAGTCTTCACCTCCAGTTGGATCCTCTTCAGCTCTGATGCCATGTTCTCCAGTTCATGTCTGCAGTCCAGCATCTGTTCACTTTTTTCTTCTCTGTGACCAACACAAAAGGTGAATTCTTTATTTAGAAAAGATATGTTATACCCAAGGGTCTATAAGTGCAATTTAAACTTGGTCTTAGAATAAAATACAGAGGAACATCAATATTTACACTGTGAAGGAAGAGGATTTAAATAGGATTAGTGTTTTGAGGTAGTGCAGTATCTGTAGAAATGCAGTGCTAATATGGGTCAGTGGTAGTAAAGCTCTGCTATAGAAGTTGCCAAGCACACAGTAATGTGGGCCAATCTCCCTCAGGCCAACTCTTGTCGAATGGTATCCTTGCCTTTCATTCACTGTCTATTGGTAATTCACAAGATGCTCATAACTAAGAAAAAACTCAAATAAAATTAATATACTGTATTCATAATATAGATAATAGACATTCTATAAAACCAATGTCATGTGCATTTTTTTACTGAAACCTAAAACAAAAGTATCTCATGTACAATGTACATACAGCTCCTGCCTAAGTCTTCTGATCTTGGCTTTGCAGTCGGCCAGCTCCACTGACAGGTGCTGCTGAGCCCCTCTCTGCTGTTGTTCCATGCTGGACTGTGGGCCACTCTGCGGGCTACAGCCACTGCCCCAATCCTGCATAAGTTCTGTGATGGCCTGCTCAACAGATTGCATAGTCAACAAATGTATGAATAATAATTGTAGTTAACAGACATATTCTTTCTGTACAGTACCTCCAAATAGGTGTCTCTTTGATCCAGAAGGCTGCGGATGTGTAAAGCCATCCTCCTGGCTGTATCCTCCAGTTCATCCTGTTGTCCCTCTCTGACCTCCAACCAGTGCAAATCCAAAATATTCTCCTGGCTATGGGTCAACTGAGAAACAAGGACGATTGCACATATATTTTAGTTATAAATGCATCAGAACTTCTCGTTGACAGCACTATAATATATAAAAGACATACCTCTTGAATATGTGCAGCTATTGCGGCTTTAGTATCAAACTCAAGAGTTTGGATCCTTTCAATATAGTCTTCTTTATTTTCACACTGAATAAAATGAAAAATCAATAATCAATGAATAAATAGGTAGTCTTTTATGTAGAATGAATATATATATATATATATATATATATATATATATATATATATATATATATATATATATATATATATATATATATATATATATATATATATATATATATATAGTTTACCTGGACTGCACATCCCAAAAGCAACAGTAAAAGCTTTTTCATTTCTTCTAGAGCATGTTCTGTAAAGGTAAAGGTTAATCATTGGTCGTGGGCATAGACATAGATAGAACAATGTTCTAGGAAACAATAACATACCACAATATGGAGTCTTATACAGCAGTAACACATTTGGCAAGGGGGTCATGATTAACTGTTTAAGATGGTCCTGCAGAATATAATACATGAGTCCTATATCACACAAAATTGACTCTTTTAGCTATTTTATAATGTTGTTACCTTCTCAAAAACATACTTGGAGTTGTGTTTTGTTTCATTCGCACATGTTTGAGTAACAACTTATTATTAGTCTACATCTCCAAAGCTCAAAATGTTCTGTTCCACCTTATGATGTCATGAAGTGGCAGTTTTCAAGTTAACATCTACCTTTTACCTTTAGTTCAAATAAGAATTGGCAATTCCAGGGCTGAAGTCATCCAAATGATTCTAGTGAAGGTGTATGGAGCTTAAAAACAGAGGAGTACTTCCTGCATTACCACATGACATCACAAGGTGGAACACAGTGTTTTTAGTCTTAGAGAGATAACTCAGCCTACATATACAGGATTTGTGTGTTAAACATGTGTGAATGAATAAAATCTCCTGGTATGTTTGAGGATGAGGAGGAACAGTACAGTATAACATAAATCAGAATAATATGGGCCCTCTAAAACAAGCAAATAAAAAACAAGGTCTATTTTGCAGTTATAAAATATACATGCAGTACGTCTGAATGGAATGACTGAACATACAGTATTCAGTACAGCTCACAATCATATATACTGCAACGCAAACAGAACTCTAACTTTAACTAATGCAGCAACTTAACACGTATCCCTAAAAACTATTGAAAATAATTTTTCACAACTGTGCACTGCAACACTGGAATTTTCACATTGTGGGAAAAATAATGTGTCTTATTGTGTTGCCCTGACAGAAGATTTAATGTCACTACATCACACAGATGTTTACACGGTTAATATTTAGGACACACGTCTTAAAGAGAACTAGATTATCCATGCCAAGAAAGTGCCACCAACTACTGATTATCAGATGTTACTGGAAGTCATAGGGCACTCCACACTCTGCAATGATCCACAATTTACAATACTATAATATATTAGAATAACAGACGGATGCACACAGACAATGTATGACATAACATTCATCATGTTTATGAAAAACAGTTAATGTAATTATAACACAGCAAGTCTTCTGTATTAGTAACAAGAGTGCACCTGGTAATATGTCTTGATATTCTGGACAAGGAGACTTAGATTATGAATCCTGTTCACATTTGTCAGGTCCTGAGGTCTAGCTGAAGCACTTCTGGGAAATGAAAATACATTTCAAGATTAACAAATTCAAAATTCACGTCAACCTGCATAACCCAAAATTCTAAACATCTACATCTGAGTTTCTTAACTGAAACCATATTTGATTTCCCTGTGCACAATAGTAAACAGTAAAAAATGTCCTACTGTGCATGCGTGATTTAGTCTTTAGGGCTTCAGTGATACATCATGACGTGAAAAACATAGAGTTAGTAGTGACATTAGTAGTCACAGTAATAATTTTGGATCTGTTTGTCTGACCCACACCACCTCCCAACCCCCCATCTGTACTACTGCTCCACTATACAGGCCCTAATCCCAGAGGGTCTCACAATCCAACAGATTATCCCGCCTCTTCCTTTCTGCTCATTGTTTTGTCATTGTGAGTATAAGATAGATAAGATAGATGAAACTATTGGATCCACTACTATAGACTTGACTAGACAACATTATCCATAGGTTTACACCACATATTCTCTCCTAAATATATCTCATTTAACGTGGCATGCTATGCACATGTCCATGTTGACAAATCCTGAATATAGGCCATCATAGTGTGCTTCTGTGGGACTATGTCTTTGAGCGCACAACAGCCTTAGTGACATGGCAGACTGTCAGGGGAACATGAGTCTGTCATGTTGGAGGGTAATTCCTTAAGAACATAAGGGGCCCCAAATCATAATCCCTTAAGTAGCCTCTTGACAGCCTGTATGATGCCCCCTTAATTTGGCAAATCAGAAACCGTTTTTCCTAAAGTATAATTACTACATATTATTTAATTTATTTCTGATGTATCTTGAACGTTTCTATTGCGATGTGTAGCCTGATTTATTATAACTTACATTTGACTCATGATGTCGTTCAGAAACACTCCATCCAACAAAACAGAGAAGTCAAAGAGCATAGTTTGATCCTCAGGCATAAACGTCTTGACCTAAAATGAAAACAGTCAGTAGTTAGAAAATGTTGTTGATAACTTTAAGTCTGCAACATTATGCCTGCATTCACCAGGACGTACCCAAGTGACGAGTGGGCTCATCATGAACTGATCCAGACAAGGTAGAAAAACTCCACTTTCCATGGTTGCAAGTGATGATGTAAATGAAAAATCCTAAAAAGTAATCGTCAGTGTAGACATCCTCTAACTCCGAGCAAGCACAACCGACCCATGCACTTCAACAGAAAATGAACTTAACTGTAGCTGTCCCGGCCACAACATCCTCTCGAGCCGTCCTCTGCAAAGGCATCTGCCGCCGGCCCCAGCCCCTCCCTCCCGCTGCCCGCCACACTTGGCACCAAAGCACTTTTTCCCCGGTAATCCAAGCGTAGTTACGAAGCAGATAATGTTGCAATTTGAAACGTTTAGCCTACTTAAAAAAACACACAAACAAAAATGGAGCCATCTTGCAACAAAATGGTAATGAAATCTGAAATATCTTCGCCTTTAATCTGTAGCCATGGCAACGCAGACCCCGCCCCCTACAGCAGCAGTTTTTTTTTTTCTGTAGCACAACAACAAAATGACCCGCTTCACCCTGACATGACATTACCTCAGCCACAAAAAGGTTTATGAGCCCGTCAGCCCCGTGCGCTGTAAAAGGAAGGATTTCGATGGAACCCACGTCAGTATCACTGCTTTTATTGCCTAAATGTCTATAGACAGTTTAGTACAAAACTTTTAGCATCATGGACGGTGAAAATTCAGCCTGTATCGCCATCTAGTGGCACCTCCAGACGCTACTATTAAGGCCTAACAGGAGTGGAAATAATCCTACTGGAAATATTTACTCCAAAAAAAGTTCTCTTGGTAAAAGTAGTCTACAGTTACATGGCTAAAAGTCTACTCAGTTATAAGTAAACCATAGGTTGTAGTTTCTTAAATAAAAAGTTGACACATGAATATAGGAGTACTTGGCCACTCAAATAAAGTCAGCAACACTTTTACAAACATGTTTTATAGTTTGAAATCAATAAAATAAGACAAAACTTTATGTTGAGATAATAGACACTGAATATAGCAATTCCAAAAGGTAGCACTGCTTATTTTGGGAGTCTACAAGAACAAAAAATAAATCAGGCATTCTATTCTATTAGGCACTCACAATTTTGAACAGTTCATACATTGAATATATTGCGTTATTATTATTATTACATTCATACTTCAGTGCATGCTTTATTAAGAGCAAATTCAGTGTTAATAACACTTGTGCTACAGTCAAATAGTATTAGGCTATAAATAACTCAAATACACCGTAGACTACCAGCATTGTTAAAGGTTTAACAGTCTTCATTATAAATCTTTGCATCAGAGCGTCGTGCATTCTGATCTTATGAGCGCTCACAGGGGGGATTTTGAATCATTTTCCCTCTCCTTTGTCTTTGAATAGAATTCTCTGTATTTGCTGTTTTGATTATTACTTCCTCGTTGGCTCTTGGCATAATGTGATCTCCAGTCTCTATCAAAAGCAGCTCTGACTTGGCTGATAATTTTCTTTCCTCTGTTTTTGAGATTATTCTTCATCATGATTACAAGCCCCACTCCTGCATTGACGGCAAAGTCACTACCGACCCAATTGTGGTTACCTACAAAAAGATCACAATGAACCTATTGAAATAATATAATATCTGTCTTTTATAATAGTATATATAATAATTCGCTTACCAATATATAACGCATTATCAGTCACCATGTATTTGTTGTGATTGAGAAGGTCTTGGATGTCCCCTTTTTTCTCCTTTTGACTAAAGAATCTCTGCAAAGAAAATAAGAACAGCTAGTTTATGCTTATTATGCTTATTCCTTAGAGTGCTTAATTGTTTTATTTTTGTACCACTTCCAGGGAGCAGTTGTGAAGCTGCAAACAAAGTGACTTCAGGGAGGAGATGAAGTTGAACGTGAGAGGGTGAGTTTTGTTCCAGTGAGTAATAAGCATGCGAACTTTGACCCCTCTCAGCACCACTGCTTCTCTGATGACTTCATCAATAGGTGACCAGTACCTGAGGGGAAACATTTTATTTACAGTAGTAGTTATTCCTTATACACCTGGCCTATAGTAGTTCAAACTAGTGGTGGAAGAAGTACTCAATTTTGTTTCTTAAGTGAAAGTACAGATACCAGGGCAAAGGAAAAAAAGTAAAATAAACTAAAAAATATACTAAAGTAAAAAAATATATAAATAAGTACCCATTTAAAAATGTACTTAAAAAATAAAAGTAAAAGTATTTCTCATTTGGTTCAACAGAAACAACTGAATCTGTAATTTTTTTCTGGCTGATTTTAATTGTAAATTTTTGTTTGCTCAAATTATGAAGCTGATAAAAATAAACCCCCAGCCTTTTCAGCAGATCTTAAGCAGTAATAAAAAATACTCTTACTTTTCAGTCCTGTTCAAAAATGTAGTGGAGTAAAGGTAAAAAAGTATTCATTTTAAAATGTACTTAAGCAAAGTACAGATGCCTAAAAATTTCACTTAAGTCCAATTCTTGACTACTTTTACTACACACAATCACTAGGGTTCAGATAACATGAGATTTGAGTACCGTGTATAAGGGCAATTGATTTAATCTATGATGAATTAATACATATGCTGCTTTTGTGGAGATATTATGTAACAATATACAAATATCATAATGCAATATTAGTGTGCACTTCATGTGGGTGATATACCAACATTTCACTGTTATCAAAATGGTGATTTGGAAGATATTGTTTATAATAGAAAAACAATAGATAAGGGTAAAAGAGTTTAGGGATTAAGTGATAGTTCTGCTTGTAATTAATTTTACAGGTTGTTTGTGTGTGGGCACACATGTACAAACAATATAAAATTGCTTGTCTTGTCACAGTGAAATTGCAGATGATAATGTTGTGATCATGTATTGTACTCCCAGTGTGTCAAAGGTGCTAGATGGATGTGGGAATACCTGGTAACTGCAGTTCCTCTGAGTTTCGTGTTGACCAAAGGGAGGTAGTCTGACACAGAGATGAAGATGAATGACTTTGCACTGTGAATGACTTGATATATGGCGTCTACGTCTTTGGTACGATCTTTAGCGCAAAAGAGTTCCGGAGAGGTCTGCATGAGGCATACATCATAAAGACAAGACATAATCATTTTCAGAGGCCATCGAGGTGTATAGGTCAAACAGAGCTTCATTATTCAGTAAAGTTGTGCTCACAATTATGTACTATCTGCAAAATATAAATGTTTTTTCCATGCAAGGGCAGTCAAATAATTATGTTTGGTCTATAAGTAGTTTAAAGATCCTATATTACACACAGTTTATTCTGGTGAGCTTCAAGCCATGTTATAATATTGCTACCTCATCAAAAACATACCCAGAGTTGTGTTTTGTTTCATTCACTCATGTTTGAGTAATCCTGTATTTTTAGTCTGTCTACGCCTCCAAAGCTCAAAATACTCTGCTCCACCTTGTGATGTCATGAAGCAGTATTTTTCAAATTAACTGCTATCCTTTAACCTTTTGTTCAGCAGAGACCGGCAGTTCCAGAGCTGAAATTATCTAAATGATTCTAGTGAAAGTGTATGGAGTGTAACAACACAGTGAGGAAAATGAGCAAACTACATTATAACATAGATCAGAAAATAGCATGGGATGGGCCTTTAAAATGAGGCTGAAAAGCTTTTTGAGCTTTTTGATTTGACTGGTTAGCACCTTATCGCTTTGAGGGAAACACAATTTATTTTTGTGAAATTATAGTGGGTATGGTAAATAAGCTCCTCTCTATGCTCTTTACTTGTTAAATAGATGTCAGTGTTTAATGTCAAACTGATTTAGGTAGCGAAAGAAAAAAAAGGTAGAGAGTATAAATAGCAGTAGAAGTAGTTCTAGTTTCATTAGTGGTAGTACCTTATATCTCTCTATTTTTGTTACTAATGCCTTTTGATTTGTGTAAAAGTGATTTTACTTCCACAGTCTTTACTGTCTTACAAAGTCAAAATATTTCAGCAGCAGTTGCTCACAGAAACATAAGTTGTGGCTTCAGTTTCATTAACTTGTAGCTCCAGTGGCTCGTGTCTTTTGTAGAGGGCTGAGACTCTTCTGGACCAGATGGTGGGGATGTAGTCTCTCTCATGGAGCTGCCAGTAAAAGGAGAAGACTCTGTGCAAGTCCAGAGCCAAACAGCTGCAGTTATACAGCACCAGCCCCAGCTCTTTCCTCTGTGGAGGGACAGCACAGAAAACAGCTGATCAAGCACCCAAGTTACAGGGTTGACTGATGAGAGGAGAGACTGAGACATGTGTTATAAACCTGAGTATAAATCAACTCGGCACACAAGGTTTCTAAAAATATCCATGCAACTCTACAAAATTATTTTTATACACTCAAGATGATAATAATGCCTTCTATTTGCGGTGCGCTTTACAAGTTTGAAAAGCCTTTGAAAGTGCCACACAGAATTAAGCATTCTCTGCACACCTAACATAGTAAGCTCCTTCTGCCCTGGTATAGAGTAATATACTCCCCTTCGACAACCACGGTCAACGTGCACTGTAACCCCTGAGCCACTGTCTCCATTGTACAATGGTTTGTAAAGAATACCTACTTTTCTCTCAAAACCTCTGCTCTATTGTACTGTAACTTATTGTAAGTTAGTTACAGTAAGTTGTAAGAACTTATTGTAATCCTTATTAGTTTAAACATACACAAGCCATATAGAAAAATAAAGGTGATTAAAGTGAATTGCTTCTTGTCATGCAGGACCAGTACAGTTAAACAAAAGGAGGAACCTCGCAGGCGTGCTCTATATTAATAGAGGGTGCTCAGTCTACATGCGGCTCAGCTGTCCCTGTAGGTGTGTAAATTATGTCATTTAATTACACTATAAAGCCGGGAAGGCGATATTAATGGTAAATTACAGGCAAACAGGCTGCCTGTAATTTACTATTAATATACCCTTACCCCCCTCCTTGAGCAGCCACCTTAATGTGGTGAAAGGGTTTGAGCAACCGAATGATCCTGGTTGTCAGGGGCTTTATCCCCCCTGGTAGGGTCACCCATGACAAACAGGTCCTGTGGGACGGGTCAGACCAAGAGCAGTTCAGATGCCCTTTATGATGAGTTTAAGATCAAGGGCAGGTACGTCGCCTGGACTGCCATTACCGGGGCCCCACCATGGAACCAGGCCTGGGGTGAGTGCTTGACAGACAGTGTCTGGTGGCCGGGCTTTTCCCCACGGTGCCCGGTCAGGCACAGCCCGATGGAGTGTCGTGGACCCACCACCTGCGGGAGGATCCGTGAGGGGCCGGTGCAAAGAGATCTGGGCGGCAGTCGAAGGTGGGGGCCTCGACGACTGGATCTCCGGACATGGAGACTGGGAGGAGTACTAGACAGTGCACCAGGGACTCCATTGTTCTACTGGGGACTTCAACGCCCACATGGGCAGTGACAGCTGGAGGGGCATGATCGGGAAGACTAACCTCTTTTATCTGAGTAGTGTTTTGTTATTGGACTTCTGTGCTAGTCACAGTTTGCCCATAACAAACAGGATGTTCGAGTACAAGGGTGTCCATCAGTGCAAATGGTACCAGGACATCGTAAATCAGAGGTTGATGATCGACTTTGTTATCTTTGTTATCTTCTTTGTTATATATCATCTGACCTCTGGCTGCATGTCTTGGACACTTGGGTGAAGAGAGGGGTAGAGCTGTCGACCGATCACCACCTGGTGGTGAGCTAGCTGGATCCGCTTGCGGAGGAGGAAACTGGACAGGCCTGGCAGTTCCAAGCGTACTGTGAGGGTCTGTTGGGAACATCTGGTGGAGCCCTCTGTCAGAGGGGCTTTCAACTCATACCTTCGGGAGAGCTTCTCCCAGATCCCGAGGGGAGGCTGGGGACATGGATTCCGAGTGGGCTATGTTTGATGTGGCTGCTCGTAGCCACCTGTAGTAAACTCAGGGTTGGGAGGAGTTTGGGGAGGCCATGGGGAGGACTGTCGGACGGCCTCAAAGAGATTCTGGCAAACTGTCTGACGCCTAAGGAGGGGGAAGCAGTGCTTCACCAACACTGTTTACAGTGCTGGAGGAGAGCTGCTGACCTCAACTGGGGATGTTGTCTGATGGTGGAAGCAATACTTTGAGGATCTCCTCAACCCCACTGTCACGTCTTCCGAGGAAGAGCCAGAGACTGGAACCCGGAGGCAGACTCATCTATCACCTTGGCTGAAGTCACTGAGGTGGCTGGCAAGGCACCGGGGGTGGACATGATCCGTCCTGAGCACCTTAAGTCTCTGGATGTTGAGGGGCTGTTATGGCTGATACGTTTCTGAAACATCACGTGGCGGTCGACAGTGCCTATGGAGTGGCAGACAGGGATGGTGGTCCCTCTGTTTATGAAGGGGGACCAGAGGGTGTGTTCCAACTACAGGGGAATAACACTCCTCAGCCTTCCCGGTAAGGTCTATTCCAGGGTATTGGAGAGAAAAATCTGACCAATAGTTGAGCCTCGGATTCAGGAGGAGCAGTTTTCATTCCGGTCACGGAACACAGAGCAGCTCTACACTCTTGATTGGTCCTTGAGGGTTCATGGAAGTTTGCATGTTCCCATGTGTTTTGTGGATCTGGAGAAGGAGCTATGTTCGCATTGCCGGCAGTAAATCAGACCTGTTGCCGGTGCATGTTGGACTCTTTGTCACCCTTGTCACTGATTCTGTTCATTGTATTTATGGAAAGAATTTCTAGGTGCAGCCAGGACCTGGAGTTTGAGAACCACAGGATCTCATCTCTGCTGTTTGCAGATGATGTTGTCCTGATGGCTTCATCGAGTCAGGGCCTGCAGCAGGCGTTGGGACAGTTTGTAGTGGAGTGTGAAGTGGCTGGGATGAGAATCAGCTCCTCCAAATCCAAGGCCATGGTTCTCGAAAAAGGCAGCTTGTCCTCTCTGGGTGGGTGGTGAGTCCTTGCCTCAAGTGGAGGAGTTCACGTATTTCAGTGTCTTGTTCAGGAGTGGGGGAATGATGGAGCTTGAGATTGACAGACAAGTCGGTGTAGTATCTGCAGTGCTGCTGTCGCTATATTGGACTGTTGTGGTAAAGAAGGAGCTGAGTCAAAAAGCAAAGCTCTCGATTTACCGGTCAATCTGCGTTCCTTCCCTCTCCTATGGTATAGCTTTGGCTAATAACCGAAAGGACAAGATAGCGAATACAAGCGGGTGAAATGGGTTTCCTCCACAGGGTGGCTGGGCGCTCCCTTAGAGAGGGTGAGGAGCTCGGTCACACAGGAAGAGCTCGGAGTAGAGCCGCTACTCCTCCACGTTGAGAGGAGCCGGCTGAGGTGGCTTGGGCATCATTCAGGATGCCTCCTGGACGCCTCCCTAGGGAGGTGTTCCGGGCATGTCCCACCGGGAGGAGGCCCTGGGGAAGACTCAGGACACGCTATAGGGACTATGTCTCTCAACTGGCCTGGGAACACCTTGGGGTCCCACCAGAAGAGCTGGAGGACATGTCTGGGGTCAGCGAAGTCTGGGAGACCCTGCTTAGACTGATGCCCCCATGACCCGGCCCCGGATAAGTGGAAGAAAATAGATGGATGGATTACTAAACAAACTGCTGTTTACTGTAGTATATAGAAAATCCACGTTTACATATTACATACTGCTGTATCCGGTATAAAAAGCAGACCCCAAAAAGTAAAACAAAGGAAACTGCCGAAAGTCCTGCTGGTTTAAAATATTTCACTCTGATTTTTCAAAGCTGTTTCTTTCTCAGGATGCACAGGGGCATTTACAGTAGTACATTTAAAATACGGTTCTCAATTGGTGTTGCTCAATATCCCATTGCAGCTACTAACTAATAACCATGGTAATGTAGTTTTTCAACTCTCCCACCCCTTTTTCTCCCATAATCCACTGCGATTTACAGTATAGTACTGTTTACTGTAAAAACAGTAAAATACTGTTTGGATTTGGCTGTTATTTTACAGCAAAGTCTCACAGTGTACATTTGTCTCACATTAATCTTCAAATTAAAACCACAGCCACCATTCAAGGCCACAGAGGCCTTGAATTTCATTTCAGTTTTAATTTTACTCTGAACAAGTGCATGCTGGTACTTACTTTAGCAAATGACCTCCAGTTCATATCGCCACTCCCTATATACATATGCTTACGGTCCACTATCCAAAATGAAGAATGCAGACCCCCTCTGGTGAAGGCTGTCATATTAACGAAAGTAACCTCAGCACCTAGAAAGCATAGAGACTATCATGGGTCTGGAAGAATCAATTGACACAAAGTCCCCAGTACATTCTTCTGTTTATAGTTTAGTTCTGCTTTAGCTCAGGTTTAGTCCAGACCCAGTTTAGTTTGAATTCTGATGGGATATGAGTTTAAGTGTGAATCCACCCATAAAGAATAACATCAATCAGATTTAGGAGGAAATGCTATAGTGACATCACAAACACTGTTGATAAATGCAGACATATGACTGACCGTGTGCTATCAAGGCCGCCAGCTCAACTGAATTATTCAGGCTGCTGGCAATCTTCAGTTTAACCCCTCGTGATTTTAGTCCGATCAGTCTCTGGAACAAAAGCTGACCCTGAGAAGAAACCTGTGTCATGCATTACTGTAGACAAGAATTTACAAGTGTGGCTTTAAAGGTCGATACAATCTCAGGAAGACTAATTACATTAAAGCAGAGTACATCTTTAGTAGAAATTAATTGGATTGTGCCTCCCAAACGTCCAGTAGAATGGTTGTGGATCAGCACACAGCACTTTGTACCTGTTTTGCAGAGCCTGGTTTGGTTTCCGTGTCCCAGGAATTGAGGTTCCAGACAGGGGACACCACCTCAATGGAATATTTGGCCAGATCCAAGAGCCTGTGGAAGCCAAGAGACAGGGGCACGCTTGTCTTGGCATCGGCAGTAAAGAGGTCCTCAGGAATATTCTCCACAAGAACAATGCTGGATATAACAGAGCAGGTAATAAACTCTGCATTATTTCAACCAATTTATCATTTTATATATTTTTTATGTACTATTAAAGCCCCCAAATGACAGAATTAACCCAGTCACAAGGAGTCTCAAAACTTGATTATAATTAATGCTAGCCCAAAGCTTCAGCTGTCTTAAATATGCAAATATGTTTGATGGTGAGTCCAGAAAGAATAACTCACTTTGTAAATTAATCCATAGAAGTGGGTCATTGTACATTAATGAAGCTGGATATAAAAATACTTAAGTTCTTTACCGACAGTTTCTGCTGCAGTTCTCCTCTGTGATGCCATCCTCACTATCTCCCCAAATGTCCACGGATGAGAAAAACAAAGCCACCAGAACAGCAAAGCAACAGACCAGGGCGAAGATAGCGATACATTTTTGTTGGGTCTAAAAAAAAGTAATACAAATTTACATGCATCCCACAAGGTTAAATCAAAACATTACAGTTACCAGTTAGTTAATAATATACTACTACTACTACTACTACTACTATTACTACTACTACTACTACTAATAATAATAATAATCATCATCATCATCAAATCATCACTAATAAACTTAATACTTCACTGAGCTAGTTTTAGTCCTGATGTGGACTTGTTATAGTTCTGTTGTAGTATTTATTTAGTTCTGGTCCAGTCTAGGTTTTCGTTTAGTCCCAGTTCTGATGTGGTGAATGTGCAAGTGTGAATGCACGCTTAAAATCCAACCTCTCTCCAACATTGATGTGGGATTTAACTTTTAATGGCGTACGACAAGATAATGATTAGCTCGCCAGCTTTGATGTCCTCAGGTCAATATCATTGATAAGAGGTTAAGATGTGTGATCAATAAAACAAAAAACAAATACAGCAGTCCTATTACAGCTCAGTTAGAGACCACTCATCTGACAGCTCTGCTGCGGCTGAGGAATTCTAAGGTCTGGAGCACACACCCACCCACTTTAGGCCGGGAACAAGGGCCAACTCAAGTGGAACGCTCTCCCAATGAAGGCAAATTGACACATACTAAAGCACCGCTGTAAAGCATATGGGGAGCCTGTGATGTAGACTGTACAGTATATTGTCAGCTTTTGCTGATGTAAAGCCCTATTGAGAAGACTTTTATGACCTCTGTGCCAGGGGTAAGAAATGACATACAAGAAAAGTTCAATTACTGTCTATAGTGGAAGAAGCAACAATAAGGATTGGTATATCAGCTACCACTGTGACAAAGGCACAGTATGGTCACCGCATTATGCAACTATGCTTTTTTTTCTGAGGGGCCAAAGAGCTTTGATTTAAGTAAAAACTGCAGAAAAATCTCTTGGAGTTTTCCTAAGTTTGCATGTTTTCCCGATCAAATTCTTGCTTGCTTAGCTTTGTTGCTTTCAGTTACTGTCAACATGGCATTATATATTCCTTTTGTTGTGTTTGATCAATCATTGCACCGTGAGACTTAGCAGATGCTTTCATACATACAGTGTTACTCTTACTTAGTCTATGAAAGATCAGCACTATTCATGGACAATTGGGATCCTGTATCTTTAGGTACTTAGGGTCAGTTGTGACTGGTCCTACAGTCAAAATGTGTTTGACATGAGGATGGATGTAATCCAGATGCAGCCTGTCAGAGTGTGACAGGTCAGCCAGTGTACGGCACATGCTGATGTCAACACAAATACATGTACAAGTGTTTATCAGTACAACATATCACATCTGGTGCAAAGTTAATTATGCATGTACTGTAGCCACTAGATAATTAGGGAACAGGGACAGAATCCACTGCACAATATGAAATGTATGACTTATAAAGTCATTGGAGGCAGTGCAATATTGTATTGCAATATGCATCATTATAGAGAAATTCAGCAATTGCCCTTACAACTTCAGTACCACAGTACATAAGTAGCATATGCAAATACAGTATAAAAATATTGCTGTATTTAGTATAGTAGCAGAACACCACAAACATCACCTTCAGGTGCTCTTGCGTGGCTGGTCCTGCCATGGGAGCAACACCTCGTGGAACTTTTCAGACAGGTGTAAAATGTCTGCTTACATGTCCGCCTGTGCCTCTGCTGCTCCCTCTGGACCCTGAGCCTGTCCCGCTCGGTGCTTTTCAAACTCTGTCTTCATTTTGCAGCTCCTACAGCATCCACACAGTAATGCTCTCTTTGTCTATCCTATGTCCTGGTATAGTTTCCACAGCCATAACCAGTGTTCACTGTGTCTGCCTCTCCTCCACGCCAGCGCTAAGAAGCAGCACACAGAGACAGACCAACCCCTCTTGTTCAAATGGCCAATACACAGCTGTGGCTATAAGCCAGGCACACCCCTCACTTGCCACCTCCCTCTCTCTTTCTCATCTTTTTATCCATTTTCTAAAAGAAAACCCTATGGTCTTGACACTCCAGGGCTGGCTGCCAAAACAGGATAGTGACAGTTTTATTAACATTGCTACTGCAAAGTTCTGTTATTTGAAGTATATGCTCATTAGGTCAGAGTAGTCACAGCATAAAATCTGACTTTTTTCACAAGCATGGGGCTAAGCTTTGTTCGACATGTCTAATTTAAACTAATGAAATGAAATAAAATATAAATGTCATAGTTAAACCAAGTGCACTAGTGCTTACATGTTCATTGTGTAAGCAGAAGAGGTTTAGCTGACAGTGTGTACTGTATGTCAGGGCAGCATGTGATGGGAAACAACGGATGTAATGAGATATGTGCAAGAAACAGTAGAAGCTGAATGGCATTGAAGAGCAAAAGAATTACAGTTTATTGGAGGATATAGATAAAAACAGGGTTGTTTTGTCACAGGTCACAGGCCTAAAATGGTGTACTGAAGTAACCACAGACATCATTTGGCTTTGATCCAAGACTGTACACATTATTAATACTTTTAATTATACAAACTAGTAATGACCTACAATGTCACACTGTAATTGTTCATAGTGCAACAAAGTCATAGCAGTGAAACCTGCTGTGGAAGCAGGTGACCTCTACAAGTCAACCTCTGAGAGAAACAGAGAGAAAGACACTTTCTAAAAGAGGAGAGAAACAGAGAGGAACACTTTCCAAAAGGGGGGAGAAGCTCTGCTTATTTGTTTTAAAGATTCAATGTTAACTGATCAGACTCAGAGTGGATTTGCCTGTATACTCTGTCTGGAATGGATAGGGAAAGCTCTTGCTTTGAAGTGACCATCAATAACACTATGTTGTAATGTAATGAAAAGACCTCTCTGCAGTCTTTCACTCCTCCTGGTCCCACTTGGCCAAGCGATAGCTGCAGATGGCCATATTTTTTAGCAGACTTCATATTTTCCACAGTAAATCATATGCATCAGAACGTAAGCAATTTTATTGTATTATTGTTACATATATTGTTTTTAGCACAGCTGCCCTAACTAATCAACTGACGCAATTGATAAATCAAACCAATGCCACCCATCCACTGATGAAATTTCTTTGATCCGCTTTTGTCCCTGACTTTGAGTGAGACATGTGTCTAAGTTTACAGCACTTTTAAATCTCACAAGAGCCCAGTTAAACTTTTGAACAGTTCCACAGTGACGACACTCAGATTTAGTAGGATGTATTTTTGCCAAAGCCTGGGCTTTGCTGTCAGGAATGACTGTCTTTAATTGATTGATTTTGATTCTCTTTCTATACCACTGTGAGAGTCTAGTGGGTAAACAGCTGCATAGACAGGTAGGGCTTTCTCCTTCACACATGAAATACAGCAGCAGGCCTTTTTATCCACAGGACACTGCTGCCACACTCCGGTGTCAGGGTGATAAGTGCTGAGTGAAGGCTGACTGGGAACTATGCCATGGGGAAAGGCCAGGCCCCATGCCAATAGGAGCAGGGATTGATTGAGCACGTAGGGATAGAGAAGTAAAAGCATTCACTCTATAGCTCCACTGACAGCCAAATCGAAAGGAGAGGAATGGGTTTATAATAAATAATTCATGTTTTTCTTCTTAGCCAATAGAATAGTGAATTCAATTAGACAGAGTAAAAAATGTGAGGATCTGTATTTGAAGACATTTTGTTTTGTTTCAACCTTTGTTTTTGAAAATGTCCTAATACACACCCCTTATTTGTAGAAGAAATATAGCCTATTGGTAGTATTCAATATTCATGTGTAAATTATAATGAGGACTGGAAAAACTTGAAACCATAGAATAATTTAGTTGTATATGTGATGGCAATTTTCTTCCAGTGAATTATCACATGAATGAACTCTGATCTACTGAATTTTAAGGCTATACAACAACTGAAAACAAACATAATTCAAACATACACAAAATGTAGAATATTACATCTCTGGATACCCATAATAAAATTTGAGTTCAATTTGTGATTAGCTAAACACTAAACAAACTTTTGTCTTTTACAGCTGTTCATCCCTAATGTGAAGTATGTGCTATTGATTCAGCCGTTGTGTAAGAGGTGGTCCGCTTGTTATCTGCACACAGTAAGTCATGGTGCCATGGTCTGAGACTGAGGTAGTGATCCTTGTTTGCTCACCTTTTCCAGTTTGTCTTTGTGCTTGAGGAAGATGGATGCGGAGTAGCCCTGTTGCTGGATGGTGGTGGAGCTGCTACTCTTCACTGGGCACACATAGAGAGGGGTTGCAGGGGAATCTTCCACTTGCAACCCACATCTGGCATCTTCAAATAACTCCATCGATGATCAGGTGTATTTGGATGGTAAGTGAAATCTAATTCAAACTAATAAAGATTGGTCCTTGCTTATTTTCTCCTGCAGCTTCAGCCTCCTTCGGTCTCTGACTTTATGGATCCATGCCATTTATCCATCTCAGGAATAGTTCCCTGAGCCAGTTAAGGAGGGGCATATGGTCTGCAGCAGTGGGCTTTTAGACAGGGCAGAGAGATGCAACAGGAGACAACATGAGGCACATTATAGACAGGAAGTGAAGAATGATAATCAGATTTGGGAAAAGTGTTAAGAGATGCACTTTCTCACATTCAAACGTATTGCATTGCACCTTTCACAAGTTGTAGCTTGTACCCTGAATACAAATTGGCAGAGACACAGTGTCCGCGGTAGAGTTCACCTCAAGAAACCTTTAGCACTGGCCGTGAAAGTCACCATATGCTTGTGGTAAAGTTCTTAAAGGCACCAGCAACAAGAGAGCTTAATCTAGATTTGGATTTATACAATTTTTCAGATATTTAATATTAAATATGTAGATTTTTATTTTACATTTTGTTCATTATAAATTGCAATATTGATCAAAAATGGCTTAATAGTAGAAAATCATAAACTGCTTGTTAAAACTGCAGCCACATGACTGCAGCTCATGGTAGTAAGACGTGGATTATCATTTAACAAATTTTAATTGATATGTGATACTTTTGAATCCTGCATGACCTGGAGGTGTAGGTTAAAACAGACTTTTTCTGAGCACTCAAGCCTCAAATGCAGGTAAACCCAAACGTGCAGCAATCAACTGAAAAACAACAGGTAATGAAAAGGGAAAACAGACCTCTGAAAGGAAAAAAAAACTACATGAAGGAAGTGGGTATGAACATTTCTTTTTTACTGTGACAGATGGCTGGAACATACAAACAAATAAACAAACAAAAACAAACCATACTCATAGCTTCATGGCTTTTTCAGTTACCACCAGCAGAGCCAATGACGAATAATTTCTTCTGATATTATGCATTATTTCTCTTGCTGCCTCGAGTGGATTCTGCTGAC
Organism: Periophthalmus magnuspinnatus; assembly: GCF_009829125.3. Classification (NCBI taxonomy): domain Eukaryota; kingdom Metazoa; phylum Chordata; class Actinopteri; order Gobiiformes; family Gobiidae; genus Periophthalmus; species Periophthalmus magnuspinnatus. The sequence continues at coordinate 11,963,731 of NC_047126.1, forward strand.
ACAGCATACTTTTTTCCCGACTCCCTGATGCCCATAAGCAGCAGTGGTCCATCAATGAGGGGCTGCTCAGTATGTAAACACTGCCTGTGCCACACTGGCCTCATACATTTGAGTCTGGCACCGCACTGCTGCTACATCCTCAAATAATGCTGAAGACTGCACAGTGCACATGCTGTGCCACCTGCCGTTGGACTTATACCAGACTTTATTCACTTTAAGCCCCTGGATAAGTTCTAGTTTGGCCTAATGTTGACAAGTGGGATGTTTGGACACTGAAAGCACACTAGTAATTGTAGCAGCAAGAATGCTAACATAATAAAACTAAAATAAAGGGGAGTAGAGTAGTTCAAGGTAAGAGCATTGTTAAGGACGTGGAGCAGACGAACTGAAGCCAAACAATTAGTTATGCATTGGCTTTCACAGTGCAGCCTGTAAAATCTAATGTATCCTGTGTAATAGCCATTGTATAGAATGGCCTAAGAGGATACAGGGGTGGGGTGGGGTACTGTATTCAGTCAATATGCATCTTAGAAAAGATCTCGATATTAAATGAACAGCACAGAATTATAGTCATGCACTTTTATTCAAAAGGAAACATACAATACACAGTATTGCAAGATCAACATTAAACTTAGCATTGTGCAAATTAAAAAAAACAACAAATGAATCTTAAAAAAACAGGTATAAATACACATAGTGGCTGCTGAACAAATGAGCATTTCCTTATTAAAGATATTTTGGCTAAAATGTAGAGGAAAACTGGGTTACATTCATATGTAAACATTGGTATGAGGCAAGACAGGGGAAAACATCCTTGATTTGCATTAAAAGAATAAATAATAAAGATCTAGAGGCAGAGAGGCTAGTACCTGCCTCGTGATGTGGTTCTGTAGCCCACACATTTACCTAACCCTGTTAGTCATTTGTCAAAGACATCAACATATTCACAAAGTATGAAGAATTGGACTTGGAAATGATTGTTAGTAATTATCATAAACGTTCTAATAAAACATTTAGCCTATGGCCACACACACTGTGCATCACTTGTGTTTCTTAAGGACTGATATTGGGCACTTGTGACAGAACATGTAAGGAGCTACACATAAGTCATAATTTGCAAAATATTAATTGTTCTTCTTTGACATACTGATTGAAATCTTATCATCAAGATATTATAACAGTTTTCTGGTTACTTAAAGACCATTGCACTTTTATATTTGCTGTCTGTCATGTCTGAGGAAGTAATTTGAGTAAACAAGATCAAATATACTGGCAGGAAAAAGAGTAGTATGATTTCTGAGAAGAATTAATAAGGTAAATGAGTAATAATGTGCTTTTATTAAACAAAGGTTTATGTTGTATTACGGTTTTGCTTTTTCATTCACCAAAAATACACAGAAATGTGCAATTTCAGTTATCCAAAGACTTTACTATGACAAAGTTTTAAGAACGATCCAGTTGCAAATGGTGTCTCCACCATTATTCTTCTTCGGTTACCATGATTTAAACTTCAAATAACTAACAACTTTTGATTTTATGTAAAGGACTCAAAGCCAGCTTGAAACCCAGTGTCCTGCTCCCCTGCCTCTACCTGACCGGAGGGCCTGTGAAGTTCAGCTCCTGAAAGTGCGCTAGAGGTAAGTGTCTCTTTTTGACTCTCTACTGCCCCCTGTTGAATGTCAGGACTGGGCTTTGACTCACACAGGGGACTAGTCAATCCCAGACTGGTCAAGGCATCAAGTGTGCCGTCAGGGTCGACCATCATATCAATGACTGCAAACATAAAACAAAAAAATAATAAAGTATGCAGCACAGACTTGTTAAATTGATTTGTTACTTCAATTTCATACCAAGTAGCTGCCTCTCAACTCTCTTTAGGTCTTGAATGACGTTTGAAATCTCCTGTAAAAAGGACATAAATAAGAAGTGAAGCCTGGCAGAAGACATGATTAAATGAGTGAAAACTCCTCTGTGTTATTGTAGAGGGCGCTGGAGCAGTCACTGTACCTCGCAAATGCTTTATGAAGCCTGGGATTGTGTAGTTCACAGACATATCTCCTGTGAGGTTATCTCAGGCCACATTGAATAAGAAGCTAAAGTTACTACTTTGCTGTTTAAAGGGACAGCAGATTTGTGCATGTTAGCTATTATCACAGTAAGTAATATCTAGTATGTATTTTTCCATATATATCCTTTATCTCAATATGAAAAGGAAACATTCATTTAAATGGCTGCTGGAGAACCTTAACTCAGTGAGTATAGCATTTCAAGTACAGTACAGAGAAACTGAAGTTTCTCTGGGAGACAGAAGTGTTATAAATGTGCCATAGTAAAGGAAATGTGTCATTTAAGTTCATTACCTTGTTGGAGCTCTTCAGGAGTAAAGAGTCATGCTCAGCTTGTACTTTGCTTTCAATCTCATCCCATTTTCTGTCTTTGTCTTTGAAGAGAATCCTGGATGTCATATTGTTATAAAAATAGATGAAGAAAAATGACATGAAAAAGACATTCATGAACTGATTTATTAAATAAGAATCACAATAAGCAATACACAGACATACACAGTTACAAAGCTGCCTATAACCTACCTGATTTTGCAAGTTGTTTTGTCCACACACTGGCGTATTCTGGTAGATAGTTGAGTTACTGATGTCAGCATTAAACTATCTAGTATTGCCTAAAGAAACAAAGACAAATGCAGAAATGTTTCATATAAACTAGATAATGCATTAGCCCCTTCATTGGGACTTCACTTTTTTCTTTATTCATATTTGAATAGGAAATATTAAATGAATTAAAACTGTATTACATATTACTGGGTAATGTTCAAAGATATCTGATTAAATTATTGAATCAAACAAACAGTCACAATGGTGTAATAAAACCCCATGGGTCTTACATTTGCCTTTAAATTCTGTCCACAGTGACCCTATCAATTCAACGTAATAATGAGCAGATACTCACGTCTTCTCTGTTCCATGTTTGGCGGCGGATGGAGCGTGAGCTGCCCTCTTTAGACCTGAGCACCACAGAATGACCATTAGACTGTTCCTGGGCACCTTCAGGCTCTACAGAGTCCTCAAATACACGTTCATCCAGCTAGAGACAAATATCACACATTATGTAATTAGTGATGATTCATTTCACAGTATCATTGTGTTTAACTTACTCTAGCCCCTGGGTCAGTGGCAGCAGGGCTGACCGAGTCAATCTCTCCTGCCACATCATGGATCTCTCTGGCTAGCATTGCCAGATCTTTGGCTAAATCCTGGCTAATTCTGGCAAAAACAGAAGTCAATACCAAATCTTTGGATGACTGTTTAATTATTATTATTAATTATTATATACAAATTATAAAAAAAAAAAACAACAACAAAAAAACATTTTGCATGTACCTGGCTATTTCCTCACTGTGAGCTGTCCAGTCTCTCATGTACTCATCCTGCTCTCTGGACTGCTGCTTTACAGCAGACAGGCCTGGAGTGGGAGGAGCTGACCCGCTGAGCTGGGCTACTCGTGTTGAAGTAACAGGTCTGTTTGTCCCAGGAGTCTGTCCCTTTCTGGAAAAGTGTCGATTTGAGCCATATTCATCCTCTGATGTTGACGCATACTCTGCTGGAATTCGCCGCCAACGGGTGCCAGCTAAAGACAGGAAAGAGCAAATTGTAAAGAGGTAATTGTTGGCTGATATATCAATGTTGGCAGCTCACGTAATAGGTTAGTAATGCTTACATGATGGTGTGACATGACCGTATGAAGGAGTGCCTTTGGTCTTGTCTGGAAGTTTAGAAGCACTGTTTGCTCTAGCTCTTGGTCCAGACACTTGTGTTACATTGGCTGCCCTTAGTCCCTGTCTTAATGCATAGTCTCCTGCAGCACTGCGGGCTCCGAGTCTGTTTTTGGTGACAGTAGCCTCAGAGTCACTCTGAGCAGATGGGGATGCCACCCTGGGTCTCCTTGGCTGTGCTAAGGCTTCTATCCTGGACATCCCTCTCTTTGCCATTCCCGTTCGGGATGTGGAGCTGGCGGTAGATGCCTCCGAGGCCACGGACATCCGGTCCATGTCAGCTGGTTCAGTGTCTGAAGAGTCCCCCAGCCGTGCACGTCTCAACAGAGATGCTCTGGTGGGTCGGGGCTTGGGGACACTGCTGGTTTTACTGGCTGCACTAGAAGGTCCCTGGGCAGTTTTGGATCTACTAGAACAGATTTTGGTACTAGCTCCCACAGTTGAGCCTCCTGGCGGTGCTTTGGAGTGAGAGCTTCGAGACTCCTGAGTGAAAATGGGCTGAGAGTCAGACAAAAGTGAGTTGCTGTTGACGTCATCATCAGTGAGGTCTAAGGAGGTCCATGGGCGACTGGACTGCTGTGGAGCAGATGTTTTGTTCTTTCTCCTCTCTGCTGTATCTCGATTGACTGTGGGACCTTTGGCTGTGGGGCCTTTGCCTGATGGACACACTACAGTTTTTTCCTTCACCTGTCCCATCAGAGCACGCCTCTTCTGCACCACCCTCCTGGCTCCTTCAGCCTGACTTACAGTGCTGGTGGTGTCCACATCTGACTCCGGCGACATGGAGCCCTCAATGGACTGGCTTGGAGGGTCTCCCTGGTCAGAGACAGTGGTTTCTAAAAATGCTGCCACAGCTTCAGAGTCCTTTTGCAGTGTGGCACTGTCAACACCTGTGTCTTTACTATTTCTAGTACTTGTGCAGCTGTCAATGCGAGGTATGAGTTCAATAGGAACACTGGAGCTGGGCCTTTCCACCGTGAAACTCTCCTGTCTTAATAACGGCTTCCCACCATTCTCTTTTGCCTTCTCATCTTCTTTCTTCCTCCTTCGTGACTCCTCCATTCGCTTCTCACCACTACTGAGTGGACGTGGAGGTAGCCTGGCCAAGGCACCAGTCTGTCCTGATCTCCCACTTCCGCTGTCCTGGGACTTTGCAGGTGAGGACCGACAGGGACTTCCTCCATGACTGCCTACACCTCCAGAGCTGTGGCCACTCCGAGCCTTACCACGGCCTGTCTTCTCCTCCTGGCTCTCCTTTTCCTGGAGTTCAGTGTCCTGTTTCTCCCCCATATCCACCCGCACACCAGATCCCGGACTCCGCCTTCCCAAGACAACGTCCTCCACAGGTGGCTGTGGTAAAGTTCTTCTTTTGCGCTCTGTGTAGCCAGTTGATGAGTATGAGTGTCCTGACTCACAAACTTCAGCTAGAACGACCAAATAAAAAGGTTACATGTATTTTGCAGTTAGTAGTTTTGTGAAAGCATTTATAGAGTTAAGAATAAAGAAACAAGTATTATATGTGGCTACCTCTGTCCTCTGACACCATTACATGAGTGTCTCCTCCTGATCCCTCTGGGTCAGTTCGAACATGAGTGGCAGCTAATGTAGCCCACTGAGAGACCCAGCGAGGCCCACCAACAATCAGTTCCTCTGACAACACCTGTAAATATAAAGTCAGTAGATGCAATAATATTAGCCGTGGCGTAATGTGATTAAACTTTCATTTATGCACCTCTGGCTCCATGCGGCCATCCCGTCTCCTCTCTCCAGGACCTGACCGCTGAGAGTTACTGCGCTCTCTCTGATCAGAGCCTCCTAATCTGGACAGGCACACAGGCTCCTGTTCTTCTGCACCAAACACCTGTGCCACAACACAAAGAAATCAGCATTTGTCTGGGAAAATGGAGCTAACTGAAATATACCTTGACCAAACAATTCCTAACTATACCTTAATTACTAAATGAGCAATGAATTGTACTCTTTTCTTTATTTAGCTGTAACTAGATATATAATCACACCTTATAAGTCTTTTTTCTAGCCTCTTCCTCTTCATGATCTCCATTTTCCATCTCAATGGTATAGGTCCCTCTGTCACTATAGTCATCCCCTGGGCGATAGCACTCATCACGTCCACTTTGTTGGTGGGGTGCAGAGCCATGCCGCCTCTCCACTAATCCACTTACAGCTTTAGAGTTTGGAGTTTTTCTGCGGCGTGCAGGGCTGTCTTCTTCTGCAAACAGCCCTTCTGGTACATTGGCACGACCTTCTCGAAACTTCAACCCAGGTCCTCCCCACAGTCCCCACGAGCGCTCTTCTAGTGCTACGGCCCTGCGCTGTTCTCCAAGAGCGTTCTCAGTGTCGCTCTGTGTGCCATCTTCATGTTTACTGCCTGAATAGAAAAAAAACCCCCAAAACATTAAAGTCAACTCAGCAGAAGCAAAGCCCACATCGATATTAACAAACATAGACCTTGAATACTCCTCAAATGCACAGGGACATCACTTTTTGCACTTTCTCCATCCTCCTCTGTCGCAGCAGTTTCTTTGAGAGCCAATGGCAGTTCATTTTGGGCCAGCCAATCTGCTACTTTGACTTCAGCTGCCACCATGGCAGTCTGCAGTGGACTGAGGTCCTCGCCAACAGGTCTTTTGGGGCGTGCTCTGGTGTCTTGTCCTCCTTTTGCTACTCTGTCTTTAACTGTCACTTTACCGGCCGCTCCTGGGTCAAACTCGATAGTGAAGGAGGCGTGGCCGAGCATGGGCTCTGCTGAAGAACTGGCGTCTGTGTTTTGACCTGTCTCACCCACTGCTTTACTATCTGTGGATGGCTCTTTAGTAGGGATCTCAAAATAACTGGGATCCTGGCTAGATGTTGCCTGGGCAGACTTTTGGTTGTCTGTACATTTCCTTGTGTCTGTAAAAACAAACAAACAGAAAACACTGTATGTATTTTATCTTTAAAACCATACAAACATAATATTTCTCCAGTGACTTTTTTCTTAATGCAAATGTTGCAGTCTTTCCAGACTTACATCCAGCACAATAAAGTACTTTTCACCAAACCTATTTACAGTTTCTATAAGTGAGTGTAGACCTGTTTCAGCCTTGTCCCGTTTCCTCTCTGAGTTTTTTTCCTCTGGACGGACAGAGTGTTGCTCATCAGAGTCTCCATCTCCCCACCAGGCTGGCTGCCCATAGAGGGGGGTGCCCCTATGCAGCACTGCTATCTCCGTTGCTAAAACATTTAAACATACATGTTTTCAGTGTACACATTATTATCATAATAGTTTATCTTTGTTCACCTGTTTTGTCTTCAACTTTGTTGGTCTCAGGAGCCCTTGCTGTGGCCCCTTCACACACTGGAGCTGATGCTGCCTCTGTTGCCTTCACTTCAGACTTTGGGGCTTGTGGTACTTGTACTTCTGATAGCCTCTTTTGGCCAAGCTGTAATTGGCTACTTAACTTCTCATGCTGACAAGAAGAGATAAGAGTATCAAATATAGTATTTAATGAAAACACAGCACAAAGAAACACTGGCCAGGAGCTGTACCTTCAAAGCCTCCTCAGGAATTAGCAGCTCTCCTCGGACCACAGTGAAGAGGTTGGTATGTGAGGCAGGTTAATGTCCAAACTGATGTACAAGGCCAAGCATAAAACACATTCAGAGCTATTCAGGTAAAATTTACTTTCTATCCTATTCATACTGTGTACCACTGACAGAAAGAAAACAACAGTATATTGAAAGGATATCATATCCAAATCGCAACTTGTCGTCAATTTTTAAGGTCACATAGATTTGCTCTTGTATTCTGACATCATTGACAAAAGTCTGAAAAACAAACAGACAATTGTATCTCTTCAGAAAGCAATTTGTACTTCTAAATCAGTAACGTAGGAAAATGTAATAGTACTCACCCCATTTAAACTGCCCAAATCTTTCACTTTATGCTCATCTGAATTAGGCTCATAGTTGATGACAGCATGCTGTTTGTCCACACTGCGAGACTAAAGTACACACAAATAATGTGTAATCTGCCATAATAATTCAAAAAGTCAAATATTTCTTTTACCTGCAGCATAAGTTCGCAGTCATCCCGTCCCACAAATATCATCTCTCTGGGGAGACGATGCCGTGTCCCCCCTCCGCTCACCAGGAACCAGGAAGTCAGACTCATCTCTGCCTCAGATCACCTTTCATCCTAAGCGCATCCTGCTATAAATGGACAGGACCTTCAACACTGGAATGAGATCAGTCCACGACATTGCTCCAAACAAACCACTTTAATGTCAGATAGAGTCACATGAACAGCTACTACTTCCTACCCCTAAAACAGACTGGCTAGATGGAAAAAATATATATGGCCAATAATCTTTGAGTCACATTAATCAAATTTTATTACTCAAAAGCATTTACTGGAAAAAGTAATAAAATCCAACTGGCATGAAGGCAATGAGACACACACTGAAAGGCAAAGATACCAATCTAAATGAATTAAGAGGGTAATTTGATTGGATGGTCTGGAGGAAGACAGCACAAGCCACAAACACTTTTACACACAGCATTCACAACATAGAATGCACATGAAGGAACACTGTATACTTCTTTATAAGGCTAGGCACACAAAGAACAAAAGCACGTGTCTCTTGAATAATCCATTCCCTGTCCTTGTTAGTATACTCATATGATTCCCATGCAGTTGTCAGAATTATGAAGCACAAAAGTCCCATACAAGAGCTTCTTTGAGAAAAACAACAGCCTGTTCTCCATCACCAGCAGCAGACACACAGCAGTATGTGGCTGGGCCTTGCTGACTCACGCTCTGGTGGAGCCATAGGCGCTTGGGTTTGGTTGGTTATACTGTGTTTCCAGTGTTAGATCATAATGATTAGACCAGACACTTCGTCCTTCCTTTTTACATTTGGATCAAGTGGTTAACCCTTCCCTATTCTTATTGGCCTATATTTTCTGTTTACGGGTGACTTAACGCGGGTCTTTCACTTGGGAGTACTCGTGGACCAATGACAGCACATGAATCGTGCGAGGCGCAGTGGACTGTATTGCATCGAGCCAATAACGGGATGAAAATTAGACTGGTTAGGCCATGTCTCCAATAAACGGTTATCCAGAATGTACTAAAGCATGACAACATCTCAAGTCAAAATCACTGGCGATCAAGTGACCAATATTTATTAAGGATGGTCCGTGATTTTACGTAAAACGATACATTTAACAAATAAACGTTTCTGAGGCTCATGTGGACTTCACTGATGACGCGCGGTATTTGCCTGCAGTGAATAAAGCTATTTTATGAACCTACACAAAAACTAAATCATGAATGGAGGCTTATAAGATCCAAAAACCAAGCCTCGCTCTCGTTATGATAGGCTCATGACAGGCTAAGTAGCGCTTGGCTCACAGGCGAAGCATCTCCTGCTTCCTTCTGCGTCTCCATCACTCCACACAAACAATGCCCACACATTTCTGTCACAAATCTTATTGAAAACTGAAATAGCTTTTAAACACGACTCACCAAACGCTAAACGGATTCACAGCATCCGATATGTGGAGGGTTTGTCCTCTGCTCATGTAGCGCGATGCCCAGCCCTTCTCCTCACTCATGCGTCTTGACCTCGTGATGGCGCTGTGGGCTCAGGGATGAAAACCAACATACTGTTATTACGTAATAGAGGTGCACATAGGATTGTTATTATTACACGCATGAATCAACATAAACAGGACATTGCTATCTTATCTCTACTAAGCCTAAAGCACATTTCTAATTCAACCTTGATCACTCTGTGCTTTTCTGTGTTTATTTTTTTTAATAATAATAAGCCTGCATTATTTGTGTGCAATTTGTAACCTGTGCATTTGCTATAATTTCGGCTTATTCATGGTTTTCAGTGATATTACTATTTGAGTGATTTGTGATTTGAACACTGCATGCAAAGATATAAAGGGCAGTTTGTTTTGTAAACGGTTAACTGTAGACCCCTGTGTTTACTAAAGCCTTTAGAAAAGCCCACAGTTTAAAACTCCTTACAAATCTCTACCCACCTCACTTTAATGCTGAGACAGTTATCGCGTCATCAATAAGGCTATTAGTCGATGTTGTATTCAAGCACTAGATGGCGCTACAGTATTGAAGAAATAATCCCAAGACTGGCTAAGTGAGGCAATGGGTGAAATGTGTTAAACTAAATTAATTTAAACCACTTATGTCATTGATGCAAAGTCATTATCGCAGGGAAAAGCTGGTTACTTTTCAAATATGACGTGTATTTTATTAGTTTATATTTGTTTGCATTGGGCAAGTGATGCTGGGCTGAGACAGATTGCAAGTACTTGGAGACTTCAGGTAAATAAAATAAACATGCGTCCTGCAGACAGATCACTCAGTGTTTCTCCATTTACTGACTGAAGTTATAACCTAAACATTCATCCAAAAGTTATAGTAGCGCAAATGGTGTTTGTGCTGTTATTATGATACATCTTGAAAGCAGGAGATGATTGCTTAATATGCGTATGGTATGCATAACAATGGCACTGTATGAATGAAGCATGCTGCTGTGGGATCCTTGGTCTCTCTCTCTCCCTCTCTCGTCCACTCTCCCTCTACCTCTCTCTCTATCCCTTGGCCCCGCCTCCTGCTCCCCTCTGTCCATTGGTGTCTTCGGGGTCTCTGTGCTGTTTTTCCCCTCTGCCTTCCATAGGTAGTCCATAATGAGTGTCCATTGGCTTTTATTACGGCTCGTACCCCTCCCACTGGCCGCTCTCGCCCTGCCCATGTTTTCTGTGTCTCAGTCCGTCAGTCTGCTGTCGTTCAAGTTCGCAAGAACGTCACGTCCGCACTTGAACTTGCAGCTCTTTGAGGGGGGTTTTGCCATATACCCCCTCATCACTCTCTCCCTCTTTGCGAAAAAGTCATGAGGAGCTCCGCACGGACAGAGACGCGCGCCTCACCCGCTGCCTGATCCACACTTCCTTGGTTTTCCCTTTCTCTTTTTCAACACCTTTTGGATGTCACCCGCATCAATGAAGATATTTCAATTGGAGTCTTACCTTGTAGGAACGGATTTCCCAATGTGAACTTAGCTCAAAAGCCAGCGCTATACAAACATGTCTCGCCGCAAGCAAGGCAAACCCCAGCACTTGAGCACACGGGAGTTTTCGCGTAAGTGGACACACATGAATTCTGCTGCTTACAACCAGCACTGCTACAATCTCTTCTTTCCTCGTGAGCAGGCAACTTTTTAACTTCTAATAGTCGTGTTACTACATCAAATGGCTACAGAGAAAGATTTCAGAAAAGGAGGACATCTAATTGTGTGTTTTGAAACGAGCAGCCTTCAAGGTTCTTTCTCCATTAATTGGCATAGACCACTACTCGCTTTATGGCCAGAGAGCTTCTTTACTTATATGCATGCTATAGCTGCTCTTAAACTTTAGACTTGAGTAAGGTAACCTTTAGGGTGCTCTCTTCTCCTTTACTTTTATATTCTTACATTTAATAAGTTTGATAGGATTTAGATACCAAGTGTTTTATGTGTCAGCAACATCAGATCTTCTTTCGTCTACTGTTTCGTTTCACCATTTAATTTACTCAGATAATGCATTGATGGTTTATTTTATCAGCTAAATTATAGAGATGGTGCAGTAGTTGCTGTTTTGTTGTCATAAGGAACAGAAAATCCTTTGGTTTTACACGTTTGCAAATTACTTCTAAATTACTCGCATGCAGTTTAACAGTTTGTGTTTGGAGAACGCACGTGGAGTGAGTATTTTGCCGAAGTTATTATTTGATTATTCGCTAACCTGTTATTTTTTTGTTTATTCGTGTGTTATTGTATTGTTTTTGATTCACTCCTAATCCCGCCGCTGTTTGTGCCATTTGTGCTCTTGCTTGTATCTACATGTGTAGTAGTGCACGCGTCAGAACGAGTGTAGTCAGTAGGGGGCGCACTGTGATTACACTCTATATAGGACACTTATGAACTTGAACTTGATCCACAGATGCTGATAACCAAGCACAGACAGGATCGTTTTAAAACAAACAATTGTATGTTTATGTCTCCATAATGTTCAGTATAAAATGGGAGGTTATTTGGACTTGAACTAGGCATATGTGAAAAGTTCATCATTTCATGTTTTAAGCATGATTTATTTAGTATTTTTAATGTATTTTGTATACAATCGTAACTTTCTTGTCAATAATTAAAACACAACTAACAGTCATAAAATTAGCTGGAGTAAATGTGTAGGGACCAAAAGTGTGCTGTTCAGTTAATTCAGTGATTTATCCATCCAGATTATAAAAATGATTCTTATTTATTTAACGGTAATGATGAAAAACTCACATTATGTCTTAACATGTATTTATTTGTTAGTCTGATTACTTTAAAGAAATATTTTCCATATAACTTACTTTCAGACACATTCTGAGTCAGAGCTGGTTTGAGATAAGTAGGGGTAAAATAGGAGCAAATTCCCTCATTTTTAATGCTGTTGAAAAGGGTCTCTGTGGCACATCCCTCACTAAACTTCTCGTCTGACCCAATACGGAATGAAAGCTCCAACTGACTGTGGGAATACATCACATCTTATCTCCGCATCCCAGTCGGCTGCTCAATACCGTTTACACCAGAGCTAGATTCCTCCTCTAAAGACTCCCTCTCCTCTTTCCTCCTGCGTACTTCAGGGACCTACTCCACATCCAACCCCTCAATGTCTAACCTTGGTTCATAAGATCCCAGCACTTTTAACGAAATGGGGTCCAATCATCTTGAACTCAAATTAGAATCTATTTTTTGATTCTCAGAGGTGTTAGGTTCATTAAAAAAGCTAGATTGGCAGCACAATAAAGAGGGTCAAGCAACTTAATCGTTTGACTGCTGCCTGCGAGCTCATTGTGATAGTCCTTATCGAAGTTTGCTAAAAGTTCTTATGCACTTTTACAATGTTTGACCTTATTTCCTTTTTGCTATATTTGATTGACACATTATTCCACAAGGCCTTTCTCACTTCTGCTTTGTTTTCACGCACATAGCTGAACCGCTATCAGGCGTCCCACCGGATGAAGACTCGCAAGACTCCTCAAGGCTTGGTGTGGCTCAGGGTGGACCTCTCAAAGGGGACCAGGACCTGCTCACGTGCGGCCAGTGTCACTCCCGCTTCCCCCTGTCAGACATCCTGTTGTTCATTGAGCATAAGAGACGGCAGTGCCACGGAAGCCTGTGTGCAGACAAACCACTGGACAGGCCGCCCTCCTCCCCCCTCGCCTCGCCCATGTCCACGTCCTCGTCCCACTCACGGACACAGCTGCACCCCAGGAGGCCGTGCCATCCCGTGGAGGTAGCGGTTCAAGTGTCGCCACACGATGAGGAATGTTTATCCGCACCGTTGCCAGGAATAATCCCCAAGCAAGAAAATATAACAGGTAAACAATAAAAAGAAACCCAGCTTCAGGAAATAGTGGTAGTAACTTTCAGTGTTTGTTAATACATTGTGAATTTAGAACTAGCCATACTTAACCACATGAAGAATAACCTCCCTGAAAATGATTGTGAGAAAAGGAAACATTTGCAGACATGGAAAAAGCCAAACAAAGAGAGATTATGAGAGAGGAGCAACGAAATAGTTGGTTTTGGTGCTGCTTCACAGATGTGCTCCGATCCTGTGGCCTGGACTGTCTCTGTCATGTGGTAGTGAGGGCCCTCTATCTCTATCCCTCCCTGGCTTATTACACTGTCATATCTCCAGCTCCCACAAATATGTGCCTACGAACACTCACTCCGATGCTAAAATTAAAAAGAGATTGAAAAGAATGTAATTACGCCAAGCAGTCAAGAAAGCGGCGTTTATTTGTGGAGTCACTAATTGTCAGTGTTTTACTTTGATTTGAGTAATTAAGGTCTTGGTAAAGAGCTGCTGTGCTTGTCGGCCGTCCACTGGGGCTTAATGACACTGTAGCGCAAACAAGCTCGCTTCCCTTATGACCGGATTTACAAAGCACCATTTTAGTGTTTATTAATTCTAGCTGGAGCCAATATCATGTGGCAAATAGCTGTTATTGTTCGGGTCGTTCTGAATTCATTTGAGGCAATTTCGAGCTGAGTGTGAGAATAATATGCTCTTCTGTACTGTATTCGTCAGGCATTTTAAAGATGGCCGACCCTGAGTTTTGCTTATGTCCTGTTACAGAATGACCACTTTTCATGAGTTCATTTTACACTGCTTGGACCTCACACACACATGGATTTTGCCTCTCGGCCTTGTCAGATGTTTGAACAAGCTCATTTAGATCATCACCAGTTCACATGATATCATAAGGTCAGCAGCATTGTAAGAAGACCATTATTTATAGACTTGTTTCTAGACTGTGTTTCTAGATGGCTACATTTTGCTTATGAATAAATTAATTTTGTGTAGGATTAGCAAGTTGTGGAGAAATAAGATGCAGCTACAACATAGATCAAATCAGTCAAATGCAAAAAAGCTATTACCACCCCCACCCCCACTTTCTTTTTTTCTATGCCAAGATTGATGGATGGAGAGTAGCGGTGCCAGGACGCCACCCCAGTGCCCATATGTTTGCTGCCATGTTCTCTCACCCGCTCCGTACAAGGATGACACTGACAACATGCATCTTAATACACATTAGGGATGCTACTTGTATTACACATTTATCATTATTGCAGTATCAGCTAACACACAATTCATATCAATAAACTAAATGAACAGCGATGATTTAGGCTCCCAATATGTTCCAAATCATTTTTCATTATGTTTTCATTTTAAGATTTGGGTAAATACAGTTATTTTTATTCAATCTTATAATTGTGTGTGCTTGTCCAAAGTCTATTTAAATAATACATTTTCCAGATTTGATCACATTTCAGCGTAGCTACTGCATATCATTTTTTCCAAAATAGTCCAAAAACATCTCACATCTCTGCTAGGGCGGAATGATGTGGGGAAAAAAAAACTAATTAGATTTTTATGTTATTAATTTTTTTTGACAAGCATTGTGATTGCAATAGATTTCAGAGTTCTTATTTTAAACACATCCAGAACAATTGACAAAAGTGAACTGGCAAACTAACACAAGAATCACATTTCAAAACATGTTTATGCAGATCTAAACTACAGAGTTAGCAGTTCTTATGCAGAATGAGAGAGGGTATTTTGTTATTGTTGAAATGATGGTACTTCAAATGTAGTCTTTGCAATTTGCTAATTGCATCTATTCAAATAGCTATTTTGATTTGATTGCGATTAATCTTGCAGCCATAATCTCTGCACTATATACAAAGAATAGCATGCACTTAATAAATGCATCTTTTTATATGTGATATTTCCATATATTTCTAGCGAGAGCTGGTTAAATGTGAAGATAATAAATTTGTTGGTCTGTGGGGTTTTTGTTCATGGTTTTCTTCTTTAGGAATAGCTTCCTTGCGTCTAGTAGCCTTGTGGCTGCAGCTGGGGCTAGAGGCTGCAGTCTGGAGCCGAGGGCCGTTACAAGAGGGCAGAGAAGCCTGTGTGCCATCATTTGCATGATAAACAATTTAAGATATGCATAGGGACACCAGCGCTTGTCTCCAGATTATGGATGGCCCAGAAAAAAAGAGCAGATGACAGTTTCTCACACAAACCACAATGTACGCTGAGAGTGATTTACTTAAGAGCATAAACTTTCATTAAATGTTACTCATACCAAAAGTGATTTACTTAAGAGCACACACTTTTATTAAATGTTACTCATACCATAAGTTCAAAGCTGATAAGGCAAAAATAGCTGTATGTTTTGCGTATTTTATTATTTATTGTTATTTTTTTTTAAGTGATCGAGGCACAAGTGTAGTAGAAGAATTTTGTTATTTTGACTGTAACATATTGCATTACTGCCTAAATAGAAGCATTCATATCTCTTTTTTTGCTAAGAATGAATTAGACTATTGTAGCCGCTCAAATTGAGCACAATCTCCCACTCTGGCCTTTAGTGTGTAACCTGGGCTACCGATCAATACTGAGTTCATTATGCTAACCACCTTTCCTTGTTTTTCTTTGGAACACTTGAGCACTGGAAGAATATTTCCTTTAGCCTTCTTGTAGTGGCTTGTCTCTCCTGTTCGTCCATGTTTATAGTGAAGACAAAGGTATTTAGCAGGCTCCTTATTGGCACCGTGCCACCTTTCTCCGAACCTCTCTCCCGCTCCCTCCCTCCCTCAGCCATTCTTTCATAAGTGTATACACGGTGGATATGTGTCGGGCTGAGCAGATCTGGGGGGCTGGGCAGTGTGTGGCCAGTCTGTGAGTGGAGGGGGTTGAGGTTCTGTGGTAGCGTTATTGTTTTGTTTTTTTTCTATTGCCAGGGTGAGTTCAGGCATATGGGCCACAGCACAAGTTCTTGTGTGGTGGGTGCCTTTTGTTTGTGTGATCACTTTAATTGATACTGAAAAGGCACAGATGCTGGCTATTGCAATTATTGGAGACCAGCTAATATTTCTACATAAACGTTCCATTGTCCACTATAGTAATTGATTCTAATTTGATCCTACAGTTGAGACTATGATAAGATCAGTCTATTTTTGGCTTGCTGCTCTGCTTTTTAGTGATGTGTGGATGTATTTTAGTTTTTCCAGAAGCTAGATAAACACCCACAAAAGTCAGCTGTCTAGAGGGATTGATCAAGCTTTTCTTTTATGTTAAAATGAGCTGTAATGGCTCTGGCTGCATTCAGGAATTCACTGTTTACATCATTGAACTATATGTGAATATGTGAAGTGCGGTTTGGAGCACTTAAACACTTTATAGCCGTAGTGTGTGCGTTTCAGACAGATCAGTGTGTATGCATCGTGGTGTGTGTTTTAGACAGAGCAGTGTGTATGTATCATGGTGTGTGTGTTTTAGACAGAGCAGTGTGTATGTATTGCGCTGTTTGTTAAAGCTTTACTACCCTGAGCTTACAGGCTGAACATGAAAGACTCTTTGACTTGGCAGGCCTCGCCTTAGGACACCCCTCTGTGGACCATGCCAGGCCAGACTTGGCACAGAGCACCAAGCCTAGAGGGAAACACATTCTGAACGTGTATGTGTTTTTTGTGTGGAAGCAGGTATGAAGTATTTGAGCCCTAAAGTGAGATTTTGTGGATTTAGGAAGCAGAAGTTATAGTGAGATGGAGGGTTATGTCTGGCTTTTAGCAACAGGAAGGAAAGTGGGCTCAAAGCTTGTCGTGTTTATACCTAAACTCATAGGAGACACGGGAATTGGTAGAGAGTCATGCATCTTTGCAATACTTATAAGAAGAAAAGTTAGATCATTGCCCAGTCAGATATAAACTATATGCCAAATCAATCTGTTTATCTCTACAAGAATGTAGATACAAGACCTGTTGTGTTGTACAGAAGCTTAGATACATGTTGTGTCAGAAATGGAATCTGGTATAAGATCTGTATGAAAATGAAAAAAATGTAATTTGTTGTGGCCGTTAAAGTTAATGCACGAAATCCTCCCTCTATTGAGACGTTTTTATGTTCAAAATATTGAGAACAACTTTAACATTTTTGCATTTGACTTTCTATCTTCAGTATAATTGTTCCATTTTCATTTTTCAAACACATTTTGGCTCTGCAGCGCAGGCTAGTCTGACACTGATCTCCTGGTCCGGTCTGTTCTCCTGTCTATGCCCCTGACAGCTAGTGTGTTTTTAAGGGCAGGTATGCAGCAGTGTGTGTGAGCTGTCCTCAGGGCTCCTGCTTGTGCTTCCTGTGTCTCTGTTTGTCTTCTAACAGCCCTGGTACCACCGCCTCAGGCCATTCAGGTGGAGGCTAGTCCAAGTATGCACACAAAACATACGCACACACAACACATAACACATACACACAAGCAGTGTCCGCCCACTTAACCCTACCCACAAGAGTACACAGACACACCTGCTCTTTGTATGCCCCTTGGATGCATAGACAGTGATGCCCATTGCCTTTTGTTTTGTGTGTTGCACTGCGGTGGTGGCCTCACAATGTGTTTTGACTTGATGAAATCTGTCAGAAACATATGATCCGTATTTTCCTATCCCCCTGTCCCCATTCCTTATGCGCTGCTCCTCAAAGCTCCACCAGCAACCTCTGGGGAATAGAAAACCCCATACTTTTTGGTCACATTAGAATGTCTACACCTCTTAAAAGCCTCCAACATCCTCTCAAGCTCATTCTCACTCACTCACAGTTGGCTACAGAGCAAGTATCACACACACACACACACACACACACACTTCCAAAGTCTTTTCAATTCGTACTGTCAAATGAGGCTGGCCAACAGAAACAACCTTGTTTTGTCCACAGCGCGCATTGCAGGATGAAAAAGTATGGTCGTGGCTGAGCGTGTCCGTGCTGTCGTCTTGTCAATAGTGTGGCAGCCAGTCACATCACAGGGGCAGCAGGTCATCTGACAGCGCCAGGGCCTGTCACGCCAGCGCAGGCTCCACCACCTGCAGGTTAATGACTTTATTTTTAGACAGAAAAGGAAGAAACAGGAAAAAGTCGCTCTGACACAGCTGTAGTTTAGAAAGTGGCAAACAAAGATAATAGAGGAAGTTAGTGTGGCAAATGTGGATTGTATGTGGAATAGGACGACTGTTCAAAAGAGTAGACTTTACATTACAAAGTTCTCCCATAGTCCACTTTTCCACTAGCCTTTCAGTGACGCATAGAGTCACTTAAGTTTTGGCTGGTTAATATGACTGCGTTAAGGTTATGTGTGATCCCTGTGCTGATGCTTCTTGGAAAGATAACTCTTTGTTTCAAGAATTAGGAATTTTAAGGTTCTATCTGCGTTTTAAGATATTGAGGTTTAAAGTTCTGACCACAAGAGAAATTGTTTTTTGCTCATGAAAAATTACCGTTAGATAGAACCTAATGCTAAGGGGGCCTCTTGTTGTAAAAGAGAATCCAAATGAGTTTTCAACCTGGTTTAAAATGTATTATGTTGTATTATGTATAGCTTGTACCTTTAGTTTATATAAATTAACAAAAGGAAATATTTCAGACTCATTTATAGTTGCATTTTCTCCCCTCCAAGTTTCATATAAGTAAGAAGAAAAATAAGTAGAAGTTTTGGAAAAGAGGCAGTTTGTCCAGTTAAAAATGTATTGTGTTGTACCGTGTTGCTAGTGATTTAGATAAAATGTTAACCCTTGACTTTGTAGCGGCCATGTCTATATCAAAAATGATATGTATATATTTATATTATATGTATATATTTATATCCTAAGTTCTGAGATTTCTGCTTTTCAATGAGCTCCCATAAACTATACCTACAGTAAATGAACAGTTCATACTCAAACTTTTTATCAGTTTAAAGTCTTCTCACTCTGTTCTCATCTATTGTGACTATTCTGCGTGTGCAGTGGCAGGCCTGTATTGCTTTGTCTTCTGATAGCTCAGGGGCCATGGGAGAGCTGCAGAAACGAGGGCGTCCCGTCAGGCTCTGGTCACTATCTGGTCCTGCACTATCTGTCCCGCCACAGCCCTCAGCACTGGGCTCGGCCTCTCGCTGCATGGCTGGCTGTGGGTGTGTTTGATAGAGCAAGAATACGTGTGTGCCTTTTGTACGTGGGTGGGTGGTCGTCTACAGCTGTGTCTCGCCAGCCTTATCAGTGTGCCAGGAGAGATAGAGCGTCGCAGTGGGCCCCAGTGTCTGACGTTACACTGGTGAAAACTCACAGCTTTCATGTAGTGTATGTGTGAGATATCCGACTTGCATTGCTCTATCGTTGCACTTCTTTATGTGTGTGTTCTAATCGTTTTGGTTTAATCCTTGGGGGCTTTGTGTTTAAGAGCTCATTGCCGCCTAATAGCTTAACTGTACATTTGATCTCGCATTTGAATCCCACAACGCTTAAATGATGATCACGAGATAGGGTTGTTCATTCATTTTTTTAAGAGTGTCTTAAATTGGGTATTAGAATCACTTGAGGCAATGCAGGGCTTGTGGTGTACAGTTCTTTGCTTTCATTCTTACATGGAAAGCATGCGGGCGCAAGCCAGGAGCAGGGCACAACACAATCACTTGAGCATTCATGCATAAATACACACATACTTGCACCCCCTGCACAAAACTGACCCTACCCCCCCTACCCCCACACACGCTCACACTACATGCAGACACACACACTCACAAACACACGTATGCTCATAAATGCTCTCTCCTGTCCCAGGCACCCTTTACTTTTGCAGGCTGAATCTCACTGATAACATGCTGGCGCCCTCATTTAAATTTGAAGCGCTTCTTTAATCTTCAAAGGCCTGATTGCTTTATGAATATGCATGCACTGAGCTGACTCTCAGTTCATTACCTTGTTGTAAATTCTAATGACCATTAGGGCCCCGCGCGGTAATTGCCAATTGTTTTGCATTTTTGATTAGCCCATTACCAGAGTGCATTCTGAACATGTCTGCCCCTGCTGCCTGCCAGGCCGAGTAAAGCGAGAAAGGCGGTGATGAAGGCGAGAAAAACAGAGGATGGAGAAAAAGTGCAAGGGCCAGAAAAACACAAAATCATCTAGTGGCTCCAAATGATTTGTTTTTGAAGGGTCTCTAAAAGGGAAGCTGATCTGCTTGCTTCTTGGGGCAGAGGTAGAGCTGAGTGCAGTTGTGTGTAACTGTCTTGTACATGTATATGTGCTGACTGCCGTCTTGACTGCATGGACATGTCCAGGTTTGCGTGCGGTGCTCTGTGTTGGCTGGGTGGAGTGCTCGGAGTGATGGGGAGGTTCTTGCCAGTGCATCCCAGTGTATGCCTGTATGCCTGGGACTTATGAAAGATTGATGCCTCCAGCAGAATGGCATCGCCCTGTTACAACTTGATAACAACTAATGGATAATTTAGCGGGCTAAAACCGGCAGGCCATTCCCCCCTCTGCATCTCACTGTGGCTCCAGAGGACAGCTGCTGGGCCTTGGTGCTGCTCACTCAGTGCTGCCGCTGCTCGGGCTGTGTCAAAGGGACAAGCCAAAAGAGGAGGACGAGGGACTGAAACAGGGAGGACAGTGTAATAGTGTTTGTGTGCTTACCCTGCAGCGGACTGGCAGTGTTAAGAGGTGATTAGCTCATGTTACAGTTATTAGGAGGATTTTACTCATATTAAATACAAATGCCCATTATTTTCATCACCATACTTGCAAATCCAATCCAAATTTATTTTTATATCACATTTATCAACACAAAAGTGACCAAAGTCCTGCACAGAGAACACATCGTCAATAAACAAGCATGTCACAATATTTGTCATGTGTACAAATTCTTTGCAATAATGGAGAGATTTAGTTAATTTAGTTGTAGTACAATAAAATTTGAGCTGTTGATGGTTGAATAAGGGACTTCTATGGCAGATTATTGTTTCATACTGCTATTTATTTGTTCCAGCTCAGGCCGTTTAATGTTATTGTATTTTAAAATATTTTGTGCTTCAAAAATGCCGGGAGAAGAGCATAAGTCTGGACCAACTACAAAGTTTCATATATACAAAATGTAAGGTGTAACTCCTTTTTCCTATTTTTTTTTAACAATTCATTCCCTAATTGGATTCTTGTATCTTTTACTTTTTTCTAGCAAGTTTCCATAAGCTTTTGCTCTAGCTTGCAAAAATTCAGTACAGATATTTTCAACATCACAATTGAATAGAGCTGAGTTTCCCCACTAGAGGATTCTGTCCATGTGGCACTTTCCATAGAGAAGATGATGTGAATTATTACCGCCGAAATATCGCAAGACCTTTGTTTCTTTCTGTCTCCCTTAGTCATAATATATCCTTCATAAAGTCTAGAGTTTACAGTGAGTTGGACCTACTGTCAGTCTCTTATTCCCAGACTATTAGGCTGTTGACAGTTTGGTTAATCATCGTGCAGTGTGTGACTTCAGGGGACTGTGAGGGGTCAGTGGAGTCCTGCTCTCCAAACCATAGTGAGAAAGAAAGAAGCCTTATTAGGAGGACAAGTGGATTTTCTCCAGTTTTGCAGACACAACGGGCCAACTGTCCAGTGTTCGGCTAGAGTCTGTACCGAAATTTAAGTTAGTGAACTGGCAAACCGGTGAGGGTCTATTTTGTGTGTGGAGCTAGGGAGACACATTGCATGCAGCAGCAGCATGGCCTGCTATGGCCAGAGGAGTTGTGGACAGACAGCATGATAGATGGCTTTGTTAAAGGGTCCCTGGGTGTCCCCTGAACTTGAAGCACTGTGTTTATCTTGAATAGGAGACGCACACAGTGTAAGGGGGCAGTGGGTAGGGGAGGAGGGAGGGAGAAAGGGAGAGAGGGAATGATATAGCTTTCAGGCAAAGGGAAGGCAAGGGTCTGTATCTGGGCAGGCCTGGCTGGGGGTTGGGGAGGTTAAGGGGGGGTCGTGAGCAGGCGCGGCTGTTTCAGACACACACAACAGAGGAGCGAGGGGGAAGGGCCGGCCTCTCGTAGCTGTCCATTAACAGATGAACTTGGCAATGGTCCAGGCCTCAAAGGTCTGGAGAGGCACATACACACACATACACACGCACACCTCTGCTACCTGCCCGCTGCGGACCAAACGCCACCCTCTTGCTTTCTGTCCAGAGGCGAAGAAGGACACATCTCCGGTGCACCTATGTCAGAATGAGTTCAGAATGGTTAGCCTTGCGGGCCTAAGAGCACATTCACAGACAGGCTCTCTCTGTTGTGTCCACTGTTAAAGACAAGGAAACAGAGCGCACCTCTAACCTGTTAGGCCGCAGGACAATACAGAGGAGAGGGAGGAGAAGCAAGAGAGCGTGGGAACGGAGGGATAGGCGAAAGGATCCCGTCGTAAACAGGGCGGGAATACTTGTGTGTGGCTCTGCTCTTGATGGAGCAACATGAGCTTAACAGTGCGCCTGCTATTGTGTACTCAAAACATTACAGCAAACATGAGAGTTGTGAAAAGTGGGAGGGGAGAATTTGATCTGGAAGATGCACATAATGGACTGGTGTATTGAGTAGCACTGAACTGTGTCAGCTTCATACATAGGTCATGGCATATAGTATGACTGAAATGGGAATTGTATGTCAAAATATTTCATGCAAATTGTTAATAATTCAATGAGTCCATCAGACTTCAGGTGCAGGTAGTCATGTTAGTTTGAGCTCACATCAAACTGAGTGTGTAACAACTTGAAACATTCTATACAACTTTATTACTTGCACAGTTTTTCTTGTGTGAATAATGTGGTAAGACAGTTCAAAGAATGTTTTAAATTTGCCATAGAAATGAATTGTATTTCTTTCCCTTTTAAAAACTTATATTACCACGATAGAGAAAAATAAAGTAAGCTCCTAAGGTGTCAAAAATAATTGGTATCATTTCACCATTGCACCTATATTATTTGATGTTATGGGATTATGAATGAAACCCTGAGTATGCCCCACAGTGACATGTACCATTATAGAAGTTGCTTATTGTAAGTAGAGTGATAATGAGGTGACGTGTGGTTGTCATGGGGCCTGTCTGGACCTCCTGCTCTGAGTCAGGTTGGTTTCAGACACTCCTGGTGCATCTCGTGTCAGTGGCGTCTGCTGATTGATAGAGTGGCTCTCCTCTAGTTTATAACATGCATGCTGGGGGGCAAACATGGATAATGAATCCGTGCATGTCTGTGTGCGTGTTTATATGTGGGCCCATGTAAATGCATGCAATCTCATTTGCATTTGCTTTGCATGTATTTCACACATGCTCACATTAATTTGTTATTTAGAAAGAAGGTTCTTCTTTTCATCTTCCCACTTCTTTGGTCTTTTCTTCCAGCCCTCCAGCTCCTGCTCTATTTCTCAGAACCGTGTTTTCTTTTCCTAAAAAATCCTGCATGGCTACTTTAGAGCTAATGCCAGTGAAATATATTGCTGGTGTGTGTATGTGTGATGATGCCGGTTTTATAATGCCCCCTGCACATTTGCATATGTATATGTGCAGATTGTATGAGAAGAGCTCTCACACTTGGAGCAGTTGGAGGGGAGGGTGGCGGGGGCTAGGGCCCTGTGACTGCTTTCTGTGCCTGTGTGTGTGTGCTGAAGAGGGGGTCGCACTTGTGCTTTCACCCCCCGAGACAAAGCCGGCCACTGCTCCCAGATGGTAGTCTGCTCTGTCCGGACATGTGTCTGGTCTGTATGCGTATGTGCATTTATAGACACATACAAAGGGAAAGTGAGAGGACAGTGGCAGACGAGGCCTGAGTTAATGCACGAGGCTCTGCAAGTGTAAAGTGTGTACATATGAGCAGTTTGTAGACACCCAGACACCCATTGTATGACTTTTTATGGCCAAAGCAGAAATGCATGTCTGCTTTGTGGGTCATGTCTCACAATGAATAAAATGTACTAAAAGTAATGGGACAAAATGATGTCCTCCACTAGATGTTACGGTAAGAGTCAGGATTAAGCGTTCAGCACACACAGCATGATACACACAGCTTCAAATAGCAGTGCAGGCTATGGTGCAACAATGTAAGTGAATATTCCTTTATATAAGTACTGAAATGGCATTATGTTACATGAGAATGCAAAGTATACTATAATCTATATGATCTGCCCCTCAGTGTTCAAGTTTAGGGTAGTCAACATATGAAATAAATATTAACTGAGGAACCATTTCATATTGCATGTCTTCAGCTTTCTATAAATCCCGGGGCTGTATGTATCTGAGACTCACTCACTGACCTTGATGTTTGTTTTCCTTCTATAGCAAACGTAAACAGAGCTGTTGCAACTATCCAGACTCGACCTATCTCTCCCCCAGAGCACAGACATACTTGAGCCAAATTAGAAGTGATATTGCTCAGTGGTCTCACTTCCAGAACTGCAGTACTGGCTTGCTTTTTCATTCAAACTTCTCTTGTCCAGGTAGTGCTTTATTATCACACTAGAAAGCCCTTGTGACAGCCCTTTACCCCGCAGTTCAAAGTGCCAAGATAACTATTCGTTTATACCTTTATTGAGGTGGGCCCTGCCTCCTGTGCCAGTGCGTGCCCAGATCTGGCAGCTCCTTCCTGGGCTGGACGTGGCCCACGCTCCCCAGGCTCTGGTTCTGCTGCTCTTTGCCAAGCACCGCAGCCAGATTGCCTGTAATGGGCCTGCCATTTCCTTCTCATCATCTGTCAGCACTCTGGATCCAACTGCAGGGTCCAAAGAGGGCTACCACTCTCCAATTAAAAAGGTTAATTTGCCCTGGCCCGCCCGCCCCCCTACACCCACCAACGCTGTTAACTATGTCTCCATTAGTTACGCTTTGTGTTTTTGTCTTGCCTCTTGTCAATATATATTTTTTATTAAGTTACTTTTGATTGATTATGAAAATAAATCTGTAATGAGACACAAAACATTGTACGAAGGGGTTAGGTGATCAATAATCCCTGGAGGGGCTGTGAGCACACACTGCCATAGTGTGAATGAGTAAAAAGATATGGAGTTACCGGATGTTGTGGCATTGACCTTATCTTTAACCATCTGTTTATTTATACTTTGAAAACTATTCCTGTCATCGTCTTATCTGAGAATCATATTATGCAATAACTATATGAGCTAATAAACAGCAGCAGTGATGGCTGGTGGTTCGACCCCTTCTTCCTCCTGTACATTTTGCTATTGTGCACTTGGGCAAGACAATTTCTTTGCCTCTTGTGCCTGTGCCTACATTGATGTGTGATTGGGAAAATAGTTCCTTGATAAGCCCATTGAACGTTCAGTGTTTTTTGTACTTTTTAAATTAAGATGGATGAATTAATAAACATCTAAAGTTACAGATGAAGTGAATGTAATTGTCATCTGCAGTCCCATATGCTTTTACCATTTTATTTTATCAAGCAAGCAGCATGTTAAACTTTGGCTATAGGCTAGAAAAACTCAACTCTATAAGGTCAGTATAGTATCCACACGTGTTCATGTTTGAGTTAATTGCTCCATTCGTTTATACAATTTACTAGTCAACACCGACAGAAGGATTACCAAAGAGATCAAAAATAATATTATTGTAATGTGATTAAAATGTAGAACTTTATTTCATGTTGTGCTTAACAAACACATTTGAGCAATTATGGACATGACGTTATTAGCCTAAAATGTGGGCAGATTTTAATAAAGTGATGGTGGCAGCTGCAGTGTCATCTGGTGTTAAAAGTAAACTGGCTTGCTAAATGAAATTGCAGGTCACTCGTCATAGTTTTAGTGATTACCATAAGCTAATGACTTGGAAGGATGAACAGGAGGTGGAGATGGAGGAGGAGAGGGAGGGAGGGTGGACCGCAGCGTGGACAGTTTTTCCATGTATAAAATGTCTACTATGTCCACTGAGAGAGATAGTATTAGAGATATTTTGCCGTTATCCGAGAGGGTGCTTTTAGGCCTGTGTTTGAGTGGCTGACAGACACTTGAGTTTCTGCAGCAGATTAAGTGAAATTTTAGCAGCTTTTTCTTGGGCTCGGGCCATAAAACCACACAAAGCAGCAGCTGCCTCTAATGTAATGTAGAATGGGCCGCTGCAGCTCGAGCCTGTCCAGTGCGCTTTTGTTTTTCTCTTCTTCTGCTCTCCAAAGCTTTTACAGCAGTCTTGACAGCTCCCACCGCACTTCCCCTCCAGATAATATCCTTGTTCTCTCACTGCCCTTAATTTCTCTTTTCATCAGCGGCGCAAAGGTGATGAAACTGGACGAGTGCAATAAAGGCCATGTGTTTTAAGAGCAAACATATCTTTTTATGTCTTTATGCGCAGGAGTCAAAGGTACAGAGATAGCAGTCGGCCCGTCTAAAGTGCTCCCTGGCACTTTCCCCTTTGGGACAGTCTGGAGCATATCAGCTGGACATGTATGGAATGATCCTATAGGGGCTTTACAGTGTGACCTTGTGCAAACCCAAAGTTCACTTCTGGGAATGCAACACAAGCAGTCGTTGAGTTCGACGGCCCGGCGACCTCAGTGTCAGGCTGCCTCCAAATGACAGCAGCCCTGAGAACCTGAGTCTGCACTGGCAGGGAGTGGAGCTACATTCCTGTCCTTCTATAAGAGACATGAGAGAAGAGGGCACATGTCCTGTAGCATGCATACTGTACAACAAACATGAATGTGAGGTCGCATCAGCATATAGAGCATGTTTTGTCCTTCTATGGGCCTTTTTAATGAGTAAACTGCAGCATTTCCTTGTGTAAAATCTTTATCGTCAGTTGAGTTGTCTGAAATGCACAAACATCTGGCTCATAAACCTCAGGTGATGCAGTGGAGATCTGGCTCCAGGTTTTCCTTAATAAGTCATTAATCCCCATTTTCACACTTCATGCTGCTACTTAGCTGCTAAGCTGTCCAGACATTCTGCTATTGAATTGCAAAACTCCTGGTGCTCTATTGGAAAAAGGACAGGCCAGCGCCTGTTGAGGAATGTCTGAGTGGCGGAGGTTTTTGAGCAGAAAAGGTGTCTCTGAGATGGACTGAAGCTATGGTCCAGAGTCTGTGTGATCATGTTAGCACTGTCCTGCAGCTGTCTGAATAAATTCCTCTGTCACCAAAGACACACTCATCAATTTGACTTAATCTGGTTGTACTGATTTCTGGTTTGTATGCAGCTTCTTAACCTGTTCTTTCATTTTGTATAATGGTGCTTGGTTTGGAGTTTGTTATATTACAAGTAATATGAATCTTCTAATATGCTAAATATATAGGCTTCTCTGCTACATACATACACAATGAATTAAAGAAAACCCAGTGACCCAGTAGAAATAGCACTTGCTCTCCTTTTGCCACCCTCCCTCTGCACTCCTTGTACCGCTCCCCCTCTTTCCATCCCCGGGGTAGGTGGCTATAGCCCCCCTTATAAACATAGTGATCTATAGGAGCCCTGGATCCAGACAGATTTTTGGCATGGCCGTGCAGGTAGCATTCCAGCACGGTTTGAGATCTTAGGCCCTAGCCTCGTTAAAAGCCTGATTTATGCTCTACAGCTGGGCACAAAGTAACCTACAGGTTGGCTTACCTTAATTAATATCACGCTCTCTATTGCTAGGACCTATATGCATGTTCCTGACACACCTCCGGGGAGAATATAAGTTAGAGGGGTGTACATGCAGTATTTCTACTGGCCAGTGACAGCGTGGGTATGTGCTGAGACCAGGCAGCTGCGTTAAACATTATTCTTATAGGGATTTACAGTGGCACAAACTTAACTGCCCGGACATATTGACACACATGGAATTTGGCTTGAGCAATAATCTATATCAGGTCTTCACTTAAATGGTGCTGTTAATGCTAGTGTGTAAGCTAAACAGTGCGTCTGAGTTTAATTATAGTGTATTTAGTTTGCTGCACTCTAGAGATGTGAAAGTGTGGCCTACCATTGTCAAACACAGAAACTAGGCATGCACAATATATCGCAATTTAATCCAAAAGGCAATTGGAGCTGGCTGCAAATATTTACATGATGGATTGTCCTCTGCAAGTGCACCTGCAGTGTGTATTCTGAAACGCATGGGAT
Source organism: Periophthalmus magnuspinnatus (assembly GCF_009829125.3). Lineage (NCBI taxonomy): Eukaryota > Metazoa > Chordata > Actinopteri > Gobiiformes > Gobiidae > Periophthalmus > Periophthalmus magnuspinnatus. The sequence goes on from NC_047126.1 coordinate 11,992,029, forward strand.
TCTTCTGATAGTTTATCAGGTCATATTTCAGTATTCTCTTAAATGGTAATGCTCCTGAAGTTAACAATTTGCTGTCGGAACAGAATCCCACTTTTGAAAAATATTGCAATTGAAATACTTTTGAAATTGAAACTTTTTAAAACAAAATCATACTGCCCTATTTAATGTGCTAACTACACATTTACTCATCTATAATTGCAAATATACAGTAATAATAATAAACATTTAATTAAACCTTTTCTCATTTTCAGTATGAATGGCATTTGTTGAACTGTAGCCTGAAGTGACTGCAGTTATAGACGGACAGTAAATATTTCTTGTATTGTGAGCACTGCCTGGCCTTGTCGCGTTCTTCTTGCTTCTCTCAGATCATCCTGAAGGGTTGAATTAGGACTGAACAGGAGGCCATTTTGCAATTTTAATCATGATTTGGAAAGCGTTTGGTGTAGAAAAGTGTCCCAGCACTGTTTTCCTCGATGAATTAATAATGGCTTTGGGAATGGAGGGTTGGGTGAATGGAATGGGGGAGGGCAGAAGGTCTCACGGTTAGTGGCTAAGTGCTAGGTACAAAATGTGGACTTGTGGATGTGGACAGAGCAAGGTTTAAAGAAATTAAGCTTAACTAAAATTATTCTGCCACAGGATAATGAGTCAGTAGTGTTTGCTCCAAAGAGGCCAGGTAGGGCATCTGATGTAAGGCATAATGCTGAAACTTTTCCTTTCTTATCCTAAAACTTGGTTATAGATAAAAAGGAAAGGTCCCTATAGGCGCAGTACCACGGTTGCCTTGTGCTCTGACAAATTGCCTCAGTGACTTTGAAGGATTGGTCAAATGCATCGAGCAATTTCCCTTCAGTAACATTAAAGAATACCTTAAATTGTTTCATGCTAAGAGGAAAATGATTTAGCAACCCCGTAAGGGACAAGCCAAGAGAACAGATCTTAACTTCCATTTTGTGTTATGACTTTTAACTAAGGAAGATGGATTTTCCTGGTACATCTGACCCAAAGATACCCTCTGAATCTAAAGAGTCCAGCTATTGATACCTCCTTAACCACTGGAAGGCCGCGCGCTCAGTCACACAGAGCAGATGGGACGCGTGCTCAGCCCTCAGCCTCCACAGCTCGGGGCCACGGGACACTCCAACACACTGGCCCTTCTGTTTAAAGTGGCCTGTCCCTCCGCAAAGCCCCGCGGCTCCTGTGCACAACGAGCTGCTATGGTTGGCCTGAGCTCACATGCCCTAGTCCTTTCACCCCAAGGTGCTGGGACACAGTGAAAAATAACTGCATGTTTAAAACAGCCTTTGTTCAGTGTGATCAAAATGATGGGCTCTGCTTGTGGGCCTGGTGTACACTCAGGATGTGCTGAGGAACAAACAGCCAGGGTCATCAGAAGTTGTCCGAACAGAATCAAGCAGTTTCCAATAAGTCATGCATCAAACTGTTTTACAAAAGAGCCAAAATAGCCATGCCTCTGTTATCCATATTATATGTGTTAATGTAACATTTAGTTTATTACTAAAAGTGATCTAAATATACTTGCTCTCCTGCTCTCTGATTATGATACTGCTCACTTACAGCTGTGTTTTCATTCTGACTTGGTTAAACCAGGTCTTAAACCTGTTTTTAGTTTTGTGACTTATAATATGAACAATTTGGAGAAAGCTAAAATCTTTTCTTGTGCAGGAAACATGTTATAAATGCAAAATATTAACCTGTGGGTGCAGAAACATTCAAGCATGAAGCTGCACATTTAAGATAAGACAAATGTAAGAGAATTTTATCAAGTTCTGTGGAACACATTGTTATGTGAGTTGTGCTCTGGCCCACTCTGCGTACTAGCTCTGGGCACTAGCTCTGTGCGCTGACAACTGTATCTTTAGTATCTTCTCTTTTTGGAAAAATCAGACCATATGTTAAATGTGATTTAATTAGCTGCTCTGAAAGTGTACTTCACTTCTTTTTTACATTGTACTAATTGTTTCAGATAGACGAAGGCACTGGTTGCTTTCACTTTGGGATTGCTAAGAGGATGCTGATAATTGTACTTTATCAAGTTACCAGAGGAGTTTGTTGTTATATAATTACCTAAAACAATTAACAGTTGCTGTAACCAAGATCTCTCCAGCTCCCTGCCTGTATTGGTGCCAGTGTCCTGTTTAAATGGCTGCAGATAGAGGAGCGAGTCATATTTAAAACTCACTGTGGGGGACTTTGCTGAATCTTTTCCAAAGGCTCTGCTCTGGAGGGATTGAAATGCAAACATCTAATCTCCGTGGCCGTATTTTCAGGCTGCCTTGTCCATTTCCCTGGCTGCCTGTAAAACCCAAGGAGTGGGTTTAAAAGCAGGAAGGTCAGATGGGGGTCTGCGTATGCTCTGGTGAAGCTGGATCTTGTCCTGGCAAATGGTATGCAGGCTCATAACGCGCTCCACTCATCCAATAGGCAGAGATGAAACAGTTTTGACAGTGTTGAATGCCTTGCCCCGGGCCTTATCTTCCTGTGCTGCTTGCCCACCTCTCTCCCATGTCTCTCCTCTCCTGATGCTATCTATGGGCAGATTTATGCAGAAATGCACCGTAGCTCGACCTCACCGGTCCCTCTCCATCCTTTCTGCAGGGACGCAGGCCTGTCATGAGCTGAGCTGTGCAGAGATAGTGTGGCTCTGGCGACTGGCCCCATGTCTCGTGGAGGCTATCGGCTCTGTGCTCTTCAAACAAGCCTGATGCACAGAGGAGAGACAGCTGCTGTTTACATCTGAATACTGCAGCGTTTCCCTTTAATCGCAACATTCAACTTGTATTTCTTTGAATTTGATTTGCAGTCATTTTAAAATCTATTTTTATTTTGTCTGAAAAGTACTGTTAATTGAGTGTAAAGCTGTGTATTGGTGAGAACCTGGCACTTATTGTCTAAATGCCATCATATTAATATTAATCAGTATTATACATTTTAACATCACAATAAACAAACAATAAACAAACAAACAATAAAACAATTGATAACAAGAAGATTTCTGCTGTTTAATTCATAACTCTAAAATATCAATGAATGTGACAGTGAGTGCACAGGTGTGTCCCAAGAGTGTACCTGTACTATTCTCCCTTGTATTTTTATTCTGACGCTCCATCAAACACATGAATGTATTCATTTATGTTCTACTAAATTGAGACATGTCTTCTCTGTGTCATAGCTTTTTACTTTGTCCCTCAGAAGATATGGACTCCCAGCTGGGACATTGTGTGGGTCCAAAAATACCCCAGTTTTGATTAAGTCTTTGTACCTGGACACATGTGCTAAAACTGACACTGACTGTAAGCAGCTACTTTCACCCCTTTATTAAATACTCTCCTCACTGCGTATTAAGCTGCTGGTGATCCCATGAAGCCGAGCCTGTTTAAATAAATAATCTCTATGGATACTTACATAAGCATCGGTCCATTTAATTAGACTGGTTAGGCTTAGATACCCAGAGGTGTCTTCACTGTACTATTAGCTAGGATGAGAAACAACAAGAGTGTAGACTCCCACTGTTATTGGCCTAAGCACAGAGCAAATAATGATCTACATTTAAGACACAACTGGCTTGGATTATTATGAGGTCTGCAGCCAAGCACAGAGTGTCCAGATGCGGTCAATGAGGATGGGTGAATGCGTGAACAGTGCAACGGTCAGTTCAAAAGCAGTTCATGTGAGAAAACATCAAAGGGAATAAGGTTACACAGATGAGGAAACACAGAGCAATGCTAATTATAATTTGATATTCGCTTGTGCACAAGTCAGTGGTGTTACTTAGGGGGTGAATGATATCTAAGGAGGAGCTAATAAGCAACACAGTTTGACAGCATAAATTAGTGATAGGCAGATTTATACAAAATTATTATTACTTTAATATTGACAAGCAGAAAATATCAATACTTACAATTTATCGAAGCATTCAATGTTTTAATACTAATTTTTGAGATTCTCTGATAACATATTTAAATGTTACATCAATTCAAGCAGGGATGTGATGCAAACAATTCTTTATGATAGAGGATGTTCATTTGATTTTTATACAAATCTCATTAGTACCATTATCAGTGGGATCTATATGGCAATAAATGGTAAAAACGGCTCATCATAAACTTGAACTTGATACCTGAAATGAATCTTCCCTGTAAAATATTACAGCTAGCCACACATCTTGTCTACAGAGCAAGCTACATATTGCAAAACATGTGGGTCATGTATACAAAGACACATTGTTTGTCTATTGTGTTTGGAGCATGCGTTCACTTACACCTCCGTAATGGCTCCTTAGTGGTTCAGGTGGACTCCTAAATTCCACTGTTGCTCTTATCGACTTTCAGGATAAGGAGAAGGGAACAGGAAATGTAAGAAGTAAGTCTGATTGGAGACAAAGCTACAGCCAGAAGCGTACTTTACTCTGGGCACGGGCACCTAAAGACCACCACCATCTTTATCAGCTGATCTGCCCCCTCCCCTTTGCCTGCACTTCTACTTCGGGTCTCCTCCCTGTACAGTCCGTGTGGTAATAGTGGTCAGCTTCTTCCAATTGTGCAATGTTTAACTCAAACACCAGCCAGCGTTGTAGGGACCACACTAGAAACAGGCAAAAGGTTCACGTTATTGAGACCAGTGCCGTGTTGGTTGGCTCTCTCTTTGTGCAGTAAACCGTATTTCCTGCATTCGGCTTTGTCTCAGGAACAAGTGTTGGCCAAACAAGGCTTTTGTCTGTGGCAAGTGGCTCAGCACACCACAGCACAGTCTGCCCAGCACAAACAAGTGACTATATGAGCCAGGCAGCGTGCGTGTCCTACAGAGTTCTGTAGAAACTATATTGCATTAGCAGCTCACGGGCCGCTTTGGAGAAGCCCGTGTAGTTACTTTGAGCTCTACAAAACTGAGGAAAGGATGGGCATCAGGTGCAATTTACAGTCAAAAGTAAAGGAGGTTAAGGAAATTGTTAATAGGAGTGCAAGAGCGTCATTGTGAATTACAATGCAGTACTGGTTTTGGGTTGTTTAAGTTGTGTGGTGACTTTTAATTATTGTGCTATGGGATTTTCAAATTTAAAATGAACATATACATCTGCAGTAGCACTGTTATTCAAAACAATAATTCAACACTGTCCTAAGGAGTTAGTCTTAAACCACTTAGTCCCCAGTATAAATTCTTAAGCGTTACCCTCCACATGAAGTGCAGCCTTGTCTCCTTCTCTTGCCTCTCCTCCAACCCCTGCGTTCACCCTTCACCTCTGTCCAATCCCTGACTGTGAATACCCTAATGACATAAACAGGGCCATAATCACATTAACTGCAGTTGTGGTCCAGGCATCCTTAAGAGCCATCCTATTGACAAGCCTCCACCTTCCCAAAGCACTCAGCCCAACACCTATAAACACTTATGAATATTGGCAAAGTCCTGCTATTAGCATAATCACCTCTCAGGTAGTGTGAGGGAGGCACAGGGCGAGCCATAGATTTGCACAGACAGTGACATGGAGCGTCCCCTCTGTGTGCGCCCGTTGTGCTGTCCTCCTCTTCTTGTCTTTTTCTATTGGAAGAACCGCAAGCTAATCCTGTTAGCTTGTTCCTCCATTAGCTAAATGACCAATATCACAGAGAGCCACACATGAGGGTCTGTTTATGGGCTGGTCAAGGACAAACCCAAACATGAAGGCCAAGGTAGTTTGTGAAGTTTGTTAAATAAAGTTGTGTAGAAAGAGGCCTCGAGGGTGCCTTGGTGGTCCATCTGTAAAAAAAAACAAAAAAAAAAAAACAGTATGCACACTATACTCAATAATTCACATCTGAATCTTGGATCAACCCGGTCCCCTTGTTTCATGCTCTTATTCTGTATCCAAATAAAGCAAAAATATCGTCAGTATCTCCATTAAACATTTAGACATTTAGTACATGTAGCTTTTACATCAACATTGACTACTGATGGTTCATGATCTGTGCTAATTTAACTTTCACAAACTCACTCTTTGTTTTGAAATATTTCCAAGTTACAGAAAACCTTTACAAAAACATACTATTCTTTATGGAGCTTGGCCCTTTGCGAATCGCCTGTGATTTCGGTGGGCCTTCCTCCACACTTCCCAGATTATATTCACTCCGCTCTGCCTGACGTCTCTCTGCATTAGCCACTGTAATAGCCTCCCCTGCTTTGCTTTGTGCTGCAATGTGCTGAAATGGCTTTGAACAAGTCTTTATAACCCCCTATTCCTTTGCTATTCTCTGCCGCGTGTCTTCCCTCTGTTCTGATTATCCGTCTCTACTTTTCTTCTACAGAGGAATCCCCCATCAGCTCTGTCCTCTCCTCTTTTCTCTACCTCCTGCATCGCTCGCTTCTCCCAAAGTCCCTTCTTTCAGTCATCCCTCTGAAATGGCAGCCGGGTTGTCATTGTGGCTTCTCGTCATTGCTGATCCTATTTCAAAGGAACCTGGAGATCCAGCATTAGTCCTAGCCTCAAACTTGCCATAGACCGAGAAAATATAGAACAGGAAGGCCAGACCATGTGGATGTCCTTTATTCCATTAGAGGACAGCCTAGTTTGTATAAGATCACTCTTTCTTTCTCTCTGCTCTTCTGGAGGGAGAAAAAACTTCAAGAGCATCAAACGCTTTGTCAGAATGTCTTTTTTGCCTTTTGAAAACTGTCTCTCCATTCCTTTGAGGATAGCTATTACAGACAATAGTGGGCTTATTTAGATATCTTCTCTGGCATTGTTGTGAAAGTGGGCATCCTTTGGTCAGGCTGCAGATGCCCATCAGCCTGTCCCCTGTCAGGAAAGGAATAACAATTATTGACTCTGCTTTGGCATGCGCACAGTTAGCCAAATGCCGGAGATGGGACGTGATTACACAGAAGCGGTCACTCTGCTTTTGATACATAAGAAAATGAATCGGCTAGCGCCTTTGAAGTGCTGTTTGGTGGCACTGGCATCCTTCAAACATGTGCTAGGTTGTCATTAGGAAGTGTCTCCTTCACGCTACACTTCATTCACTCTTTCGACTTCTTTTTTCCCCATAATCCTTTGGCGCTTTCTTCTCTCTGATGGACACAGCTGTTTGCACCCTTAGAATCTCACTTCTCGTTTATGAAATGCAAAAAATAAAATCCCTATGTTGCACTGTATGCTGATGTGTTTTGTTTCTGCCCATTATGGGTACAGGGAGAAATGAAATCAAAGTAAAGCAGAAAGGCCTGATTATTGCTGTTTTATGAGCGATACAAGTCTTTAAGCACAGGCATAATGGTGTTGTACACACTGAACTTAAGCCAGTGTAGTGGGCTCATTTTATTTGTGCTTATGAAAAGAAAGACCAAAAACGTGTACGGGCAAATGGCTTTTTTATGATGGAAAAATTCCATAGTGGGTCAAAGCCCCTTGCAGGTGGCAGCAATTAACTGTAATTTTTGCAGATTGTAATGATCCATAATTTACCAGTATACCCCCCTTCCAACTCCTTTCAGTCAAGAGAAAAAGGTTTGCGGAGGTTTGATTGGGTGCACATTTTATGCTGCGTTTTGGTCTTTAAGTAAGATTGTTTGGAGGGGGCTGTGGAAGGGACAAGCACACAACAGTAGACAGCTCATCTGCTGCTCCTCCATTTTCAGACCTGCGCTTCTCTTCTGCGTCTTCACCTCTTTGTCTTTTAGCCACCGCCGCCTTTAAACATGCAAGGCTGTCCATCTCACGTCGTCGGCATTGTGCATACACAAACACAATCTGCTACTGCCTCCTCGCTGCAGCCCCGCTTTAGGTGCAGTGTGTACAAATGTCTTGAGAAAAATGCCCTCCAGTGAAATAGAAAGAAGAAAGGATAATAAAGCCCAGAGATGAAAGAGGGAGCACATTTGCAAGTGACGGATGCTTCGTATTTTGCATATCTCTCACTTCTGCTTTCCCCTTCCCCTTCTCTATTCACCTGAGAGGATTTAAATAAATCCATAAAGCATGAAATATCAGAAATAGAAAAGTAATGCTTGAAATGCGTTTATGAAGCTCCCACACACAAACACATGCACGCACTCACACACACACACAGACATACACACCCCCACACGCATACATGTCCACACACACACACACACACACATACACTGTTTTCACCAGTATGCATGTGGTTTTGTTTAGTTTTTTTGTTGTTATAATGTGATAATTGCTGCAACAATATCTTAACATGTGACCTCCTATTTGTATTCACTATTAATATGCAGCATCAGATACTTGTCCCACTTCAGCCTCTCTAATTCTATAAACAAGGTGCCAGAAAGAGATGAGTGTGTTTAATGAGATTAGGTGGGCATTGTGAAGCGAATCTCAGGTCACTGTACAAGTGCCATTCAAAGGCAATAATGTGAAATATTTAAAGCCCTACCCTTGTCCACAGATTGTGTTGTTTGTTTTTTTTTTTATCTTTTGCAGGGGTTGTTTTTAATATAGATAATTATTTACTGTTTTGTGTGTTTAAAACAGTGAAATTACTTGGAATGAGCTCATACATTTAGTACAAATATAGACTTACTAAATATATAGACATACTAAATATGACTTGAATATTACTACATGTAATTTCCCATGTAATAACACATTTCTTCTGTGTGTGGTCTCCCCACAGATAAAGATGAGCCCAGCAGTTACACATGTACCACGTGTAAGCAGCCCTTCACCAGTGCCTGGTTCCTGCTCCAACATGCCCAGAACACTCATGGCTTTCGAATCTACCTGGAGAGTGAACCCGGCAGCCCCCTGACCCCCCGCGTGGCCACAGCTCCTGGGATGGGAGGTGACTGCGCCTCATCCCAGCCTCCCATGCATGCAGTGCACTTGGCTGAAGGCAGTCCGTACAGTCTGCTGAGGATGCCAGGTTCTGGTTCAGGACGGGACTCGGCCTCCACCCCTCGAGAGGGCCGCTACCCCAGGACTCCGCCTTTATTCAGCCCTCCTCCTCGACATCACCTTAGCCCTGACGACCTGGCATTGGCCACTCACCATCCCAGCGCCTTTGACAGAGTCATGAGGCTAAACTCTGTGCCCCTCGAGCCTCCTCAAAGTATGGACTTCTCCAGACGTCTCCGAGAGCTAGCTGGAAACGCAGCTGGAGCTTCCCCTCCTCTTTCTCCAAACAGACCTAACCCTATGCAACGCCTTTTACCTTTTCAGCCTGGCTCCAAGCCTCCATTCTCAGCCACACCTCCTCTGTCCACCTCCCAATCTCCTTCTGGATCCCACTCCACTCCCAACGCCAGCTCCAATGCTGTTCAACCAGGTACTCCTCTAAAGGCAAAGTCTTGTGAGTTCTGTGGAAAAACTTTCAAGTTCCAGAGTAACTTAATCGTTCACCGACGGAGCCACACCGGGGAGAAGCCCTTCAAGTGTCACTTGTGTAACCACGCCTGCACTCAAGCCAGCAAACTCAAGAGGCACATGAAGACCCATTGCCAGAACAAGTCTCTGATGAACGCCAAGTCTGAGGATGGGCTGTCTGCCACCAGCTCACCTGAGCCCGGGACCAGCGACATCATAAACAGTGCTACAGATGCACTCAAGTCTGTGGTGGCCAAGTTCAAGAATGAGAACAATGGTCTGATGGCAGAGAATGGAGAGGAGGATGAGGAGGAGGAAGAGGAGGAAGAAGAGGAGGAGGAGGATGAAGAAGAGGAGGAAGAAGAGGAGGAGGAAGAAGAGGTGGAGGATGAGATGGAGAGTAAGCCCCATGTTGCTGACAACGATGACAGAAATGACTATCGGTTCAGCCTTAGACTGGAGGGGGCACGGCACCACCAGAACAGTGATGCTCTGCACCCCCACCGCAGGAACTCATCACGGGATCCCGGAGATGAGGACTCAGCCATGGAATCTGACCGGGCTGAGGATGGAGCCACTACTCCTATGAATGGACTTGGGCCAATAACAGTTGACAGCATCTCACGTAAACTGTTAGGAGGTGTGAGTCCAGGCTCACTCAGTCCTCTGTCCAAACGCATCAAAGTGGAGAAAGACATTGACCCGCCTACCCCCACCATCCCAAACACTGAGAATGTCTACTCCCAGTGGTTAGCGGGGTATGCAGCCTCCAGACAACTCAAAGACCCTTTCCTCAACTTTTCAGGTGGGGACTCAAGACAATCGCCCTTCGCCTCTTCTTCTGAACACTCATCAGAGAATGGCAGTCTGCGGTTCTCTACTCCCCCTGGTGAGCTGGACGGAGAGCGCGCTGCTTCAGGACGCAGTGGCACAGGGAGCGGGGCCAGCACACCTCACGGGGGCAGTGGAAATGGCCGGCCGAGCTCTAAAGATGGCCGCCGCAGTGACACTTGTGAGTTTTGTGGCAAAGTGTTTAAAAACTGCAGTAACTTGACAGTTCATAGACGCAGTCACACAGGAGAGCGGCCATACAAGTGTGAGCTGTGTAGTTATGCCTGTGCTCAGAGCTCCAAGCTTACACGCCACATGAAGACCCACGGACAGATGGGTAAGGATGTGTACAAATGTGAAATCTGCCACATGCCTTTCAGTGTCTACAGCACTCTGGAGAAACACATGAAGAAGTGGCACAGCGACCGGCCTCTGGCTAATGACATTAAGACTGAGTAGACAAAGACTCTGGGCTAACAGTGACCCCCGCTAGCTAGCCACTACGTGAGGGGAGAGGACGACAGGGTTGGACACATACGGCCCTGTTTACGTCCCTGATTGGACGAGCTGAATGCATGATCCAACAGTGGGGCAATACGCATCAAAACTTTTTGAGCCTTTCTATTGTGCAATAATTTACATGTTTTGTATTTTTTGTAACTGGACAGCATGCTCAGTGTGTTTTGGCTACTTAGAGAGAAATTGTCCTTGGCTGGTGGGTTTGGTTGTATTAGTGTAGCTGTTGATTCTTTTGTTTTCCTCAACAAAAAGTTAGTTATGAGAACCCATGCTGCATACAGTGCATACTGTTTTACATATCATGTACAGTTTTGTGTTTTACATAGTGGACAGTGTCAAGTTATCAAAACATCAAAAAGCAGGGTCACACTAAAATGTTCTTTGTAAAAGATTTTCAATGCAAGATTGAGATATATATACCTTTATATGAAATCGGGCCGCCTATTAGTTGCTAGGCACTAGCGCCATAAAATACTTCTTTCTTCAAACTGCAATGAAATGAACAATATGGTGTGAAATGACAACTGAGAGTGCCTTTACCTGAATTAGCTAGCCCTCCTTTTGCTATAAGCTTGGAGTTTCTGCTATATATGAATACAGGCCACTTTGTACATGTGAAAAGCAGGTCCTTGCATCAAGCACCTGTCCGTCATGCAGCGTCTGAGCAGAACAACAGAACCAGCTCGAGTCACTTCTCTTTTCTCTGTTGAATCATCATCTGCCTGACTTGTGTTGCTTCTCTTTATGTTTGATGGCATGTTACATGCTCAAAGTGGGAATTTAGTTCACTTTTCTTCAACGTTTTATTTTTGGTACAAGTGTACCATTCCTGGAGTGTACTCAAGTAACAAGTCATTTAACCAACATAAAGCTCTTAATTTCTCTCTTTGAAAATTAAAGTTTTGTTTTGTATTAGCTCTGTATAATGTTTGTGTGTCGCCCGTCAGCATTGGTGCAGCAGTCACTTGAAGACCACACAGTGGGTTGTAGTTGCTCTAAGCTAGACCATTTCTGTGGGGGTGGGCTATGGGGTTGAGGGTCAGGGTCGTGGGTGGTGTGGGTTGACCAGGTGTCTTTACAATTCAATTGTTATATCCTTATAGCGCTTACTTTTACTGCATTAGTGTTAGGAACTTTAAATAACTCCTATATTGAATCCTATTGGAAATAATCTTTAACAAAAATCCACATCAAATGTCAAAAAGTTTAGTTTGAAACTTTCATCCATTCATTTGTGTTTGAGCAGCAAAGCTCTAGTCGTCATGTTTCTAGTGAATCTCCATCCCCGTCATTACTAAAGATAGCACTTGTGACTCTGCCTGTCTCTGTATCTGTCTCTCTAATCGGAGGTACAGCCGGCCGAGTATAAATGAACACCAGGTTTACATCTGGTATTAAATACGTGCACTGTTTAATTTTCCCAGTTTACAGTCGGACACTCAAGGGAAAACCTGCTCTTATGCTGACAGATTAGTGTGGTGTCATTTATTTTACATTAAAAAGACAAAAAAATTCTAAATAAGACTTGAAACTATTGCCAGCCATGTTTGTCTTGAGCCAACCCCAGCTTGGCTTATGATGGTATAATGCAGGAACGCCATAAAAATATCCTGCTTCATAGACATCAAACTGCTCAGTAACAAATTGACTTTCTATAGGTACTTTTTGTTGTGGATTTGAACACTTCTGTTTTAGGGGAGATCATTATTTAAGTTTTTTATTGTTAAGTGCTGTTTCTCTTGTCTTGGTGATGGCCTTGACTTTTTCACATTGTAATGAATTGTAATGAACATGTCTCATCTTTATTTGCCTTTACTATACACTTGTCTTCAGGTTGAACATAAAATTTGAATTTGGAAGAGATTTATGATATATAAATATATAGAGAGAACTTAAAGGCGTAGGAAACTGCACATGTTTGTCTGTTCCTATGCTCCATCACATTTATGGTCTACCTTCTGTATTTAGAATGGTATTTGAAATTAATGTTCACTAGTGTAGGCACTTATAGTATTTATGTTGGAGCCTGTATTTTTACTGTTTGCCTGTACTCTTTCAAGGTTTCAATGTATCCTTTTTTCTGTAGTGAAAAAAATCCCAACAAGCTGCCACCGTATATTTTCTTAATTTGGCAGGATAATATAGTGTGAATACTTTGTATGCTTGAAAATACGTATGTTTTTGAAAATAAATTGTGGTGATCTCCAGGGGTGAGAGGTCATATGATGGCCTCCTCAGGCAGTCCCGCTGGAGTGACCACACCAGGTGAAAACAGGTGGTTGTACATATCTTTTAGTTTGTTTTATATATATTTTTCTCTCCTGCCATTTTATATGCAGTATCACAAGCTATTGTTGGGTTTTCTTAGTAGCCAACTTTGTACTGTCCACCTAAAACATTCCAGCCGTTCAGACAAAAAAACTTTTGTCATATGCAATCGATTCACCTTCAATCTAAAAATGGTTTGATTTTAGTTTATGTTGTATTTGTTTGCCAAACAAACCAAGGTGCTTTGTAATTTACTGATGGTACATCTCATATGCAAGGCATATTCTGAACAAGTAAAGACGTTAGGTACTGGAGTCAGTGCGGATCTTGTTGAGGTACATAGTTTCATCCTGTGATCTGTTTGTCCTGAACTTGAAGTTGACTGGTCATTGGTCGACATTATTTATTATAACACACACTCACACACACACGGTCCTCTGTTGTGAACGGAGCACTGCTGACCCAGACCACTCCCTCTGTCACTCAGATGGTTCATTCTGTTTAATGACCAAAGGTCATTGACCAATCTTAATGAGGTGTTGCTTGACTTTTTAATGTTGTTATTTTCCATTATGGAGATACCACTCTATTTTCAGCTCTTGTCTGCATTATTCTGTCACTCAGCCATTTTGTCTCAAAAATAAAGAAGTATTACACACATATTTTTGAAGGTTTTTGTCTTTGTTCTTACCCACTGAAGATAGGTACAGATGTGAGGTGTCAGCATATTTCAAAGACATGCATCATACACTTTTAAAGAACATTATAAGGCCCAAATTAGCATTGAGTATATTGTATTATCATAAGAAACACAGACATTTATTCAGTGTCAACTGAAAATGAAACAGCTGGGTCTGGTTGGGAGACAGGGCAGGGTCATTTCTTTTATTTAATAGGGCAGTACATCTTAATCAATATCATTGTATTAATATGATGGATTATAGCTGCAAATGTATCAGCAGGCCTTGGGCATGGTAACACATACAATATCAGTTGGTACATAAGTATAAATGATTTAGTTATTGCTCAGAAGACTAGTTTACTTTCAGCCACAGTTTGAGTTGAGTTTCGCAGGTGGGTAATGTGAGCCAGATAAACTCAGATAAAAAACACTGTTCCAGATCTTCTTGGCCTTCACAGAGTGCATTTTGTTCAATAATAAGAATAGATCTAAAAATAATTTCAAGGGTAAAAAAGGGTATGAAAGGGTAAAAATCACATAATATTTTGGTATGTTTCTGCTCTTTTAAGTTTTATACCGCTTTCTATTATATTTAACATTTCAGTGTGTTTCCTCTTTTTACCCCCGGCCCTCTCTCTTCTCTATTTCCTGGTGTGTTGCAGAGGCACTGAGGGCGACATGACAGACTAATGGCTCTCTTGTCCGAGCCTGGCGCTGTTTGCTGAGCGGGGCCAGATTAAAGTTCACAGATACACAGAGGTTCCTGCTTGGGCCAGGTGTTGACAGTTAAGATAAAGGCGAGTTGTGAGGAAGTGGGGGGTGCTCTGTGTACTCAGGGAGGGTGTGGAGGCATAGAGAGAGAGCGAGGCAGACAGCATAACACTTCTAATGCTTAAGACCCATCCAGCCCCCTCTCTTCTCTACTCCAAGTTCAATGTCAAGAAAGCAACAATGGCCAGCCACAAATCCAGCTACCAAACAACCCATGCATAGCAGACATAGTTTTCCCATAGCAGACTGCAGGACCCTTCCTCCTCTCCTTGTGTGGACATACGGCCTTAAGTCATAAAGCAACAGTCACCACTCTTTCAACAAAGTAAAACAAGTTTGTCGTGTGGGGTTTTAAATCTCCTATCCGCCAAATAGCTGTTTAGCTCATTTGTAAAACAAGACGTAGAGGAGAAAATGTGTTACCCTAATTTCAGACTCGTCTTAGGGGGATACACAGATTCCCTGTTGAAGGGCAAGAATTTATTAGTTCATTATGCTAATCGGAGCTAGTTCACAAACACTCTAGCACAGATAAAGACCCCTCCACCTTCTTTCTCTCGCCCATTCTCTCTTCCTCTCTATCTCTCTCTGTCTTGGTCTCTGTCTGTCTGTCTGTGTCTCTCTCCTGTCTCTCTATCTCTCTATCTCTGTCTGTCTGTCTGTCTCTCTCTCTCTCTCTCTGCCCCCCTCTCTATGTCTCTCTGTCTTGGTCTCTGTCTGTCTCTCTCTTTCTCTCTGTCTCTCTCTGTCTCCCTCTCTATCTCTCTGTCTCTGTCTCTCTCGCTCTGTCTCCCTCTCTTTCTCTCTCTGTCTCAGTCTCTCTCTGTCTCAGTCTCTCTCTCTCTGTCTCCCTTTCTATCTCTCTCTGTCTGTCTCTGTCTCCCACTTTCTCTCTCTCTCTCTCTCTCTCTCTCTCTCTCTCTCTATCTCTCTGTTTCTCTCTGTCTCCCTCTCTATCTCTCTCTGTGTCTGCCCTGGGCTCTTTCTCCCTCTCTACCTCTCTCTGTCTCTCTCTCTGTCTCCCTCTCTATCTCTCTCTGTCTCTCTCAGTCTGTCTCTGTCTCCTTCTCTCTCACTCTGTCTCGGCCTCTCTCTCCTGTCTCCCTCTCTATCTCTCTCTGTCTCGGTCTCTGTCTCTCTCTTTCTCTCCTTCTGTCTCTCTATCTCTATGTCTTTCTCTCACTCTCCTTCTCTCTCTCTCTCTCCTTCTCTCTCTCTCTCTCTATGTGTCTCTCTATCATTTACATTTTATTTACTCTGTGCAAATCTTTGGAAACTCTGGGCAAATTCGACTAAAAACAGATTAGAGGCCACAAGTGCTTCATAATGCAGTGTAAAGAGCCAGTCCCATGCCTGGATAAACAGGTTTATTAAAGGTTATATTTTGCCGTCCTTGGGATTTGGGAGGTAATTCCTGGTTGTCCTGAAGAGTTGGTTCACGTCAAACTCAAGTCATGGTTTACAGTTTTATGCTGAGGTAAAATTATTATATGACGACCACAGAAGAAAACATACTTGACGATATTGAGTAATTGGAGTGTTTTTTTCCCGCTCGCCCCACTGTGATCGTGTCCATCAAAACCCTGCAGTGTAAATCTACAGATGTGGGTACACGGAATAGTCCTCTCCGTACCACCTTGTAGTAGCTTCGCTGTTCCTTGGATAGTTTGGTGATTTCATGTTTCAGTTCTGTGAGTGAGCGAAGGAAAGGACGGTCTTGAGAGGCAGACTGCAGCTGTGGGAGAGCGGTGAAGAGGGGCCCTGGTTCGTCCGGCCTCTTTGGAACAATATAAAAGCACTAATCACCCAGGACAGCTGACACCCGCTCACACACAGACACACACAGACACACACACATACAGAGCCGAGGAGGAGAGCTCTGCCCCAACAAGACTTACAGGTCTGGCCTTGCTGAAAAACAACGTCTGTGTTTTGTCTACTGGACTGAAGTCAAAGTGCTTCCAGCAAACAGGGCGAGTGTATGTAGTATCTATCGCTGTGGTTATCAAATTTTAGTGCTAAGATTGTTGGGAGAAGGAACATCACAGTTTAAGTATTAATGGTTAATCAAATATAATACATTCTTCAAATAAATGTGACATCAGAACACTTTAAATTTAGGTTTGGGAATCGTCAACTTGTGTCCTGGTGTACCTCCATTTTGAGTTAGTTTCCAACTGAGCGCATCATTGTCAACTTTACTTTATGGATTACTTCACATTGCCTACTCTCTACGCTTGTGTCCTTGAGCAAGACACATCAGCATTCTCCACTCAAGCTACTATATTGATTGCAACTGAACGCATCTGACGTTAAAAAAACCCCTTAACCCACCAAAAAGTCGTGGGTTTTAAGGCTCGGTTCTGTTCTGGTTTAGACTTTGGACTGCTGGAGTGAGTTGTCTGTATTTATTTTCCCCTGTTTAACCCTTTATTACCTCTGCAGACTGAGTTTAGTGCAGTTTTAGGTTCATGGTTGACTTTTAAACAATCCACATGGAGAGGCATATTTTATGTAGTACTTCTGGTTGATATACTGTAAAATACCCTCCAACACGACGTTCCAACTTTTACAAAGCCGTTAAGAGCACGGCCGATCCTCTTCTCCTGTCGAATCAAACGCACATGCTGATGCCGGAGCAGAAACCACATAATGGACTGCAGACACACACACACATACACTTACACACACGTGGGTACACACCAGTGTCTTCGGGAATGTGACCTTTTCCAAAAGCCTCCCTTTCCTGCCCCCTAGCTCCCTTCCCCCTTGGCTCTGTGAAGACTGAAGGGGTCAAAGGTGAGGTTTTGGGGGGACTGGAGATTAGGTTTCACATGACTGAGCACCTTTGTTGGGGCAGGCCAGCAGAAAGGAAACGTCCAGGAGGGTAGCTGTGTCTGTCTGAGGAGAGCGAGGGGGGATGGGAGAGAGGCCAAGAGGAGAGTGGCTGAAGTTAAAGTTTGGTCAGGCTGGGACGTCCCAAGTTGAAGTGCAAGGACAAGTAACTACAAGTTTTCTCCAAAGTTTTTCAAATAGTTTCTGTGTCCAGCTAGTGTCCTGCCCAGACTTAGTGCCCGCTCCTGCTGCTGCTGCTGCGCCGGATCTCCCTCATGACCACACAGTGAGAAGAAAGCGCTCTAGCCAAAATAGTAAACTGGATCACAGCACAAGTACCCCCCTCCCTCCTTCCCTCACCCCTCCCTCTCTTCCTCCTTCTCCTCCCCCTCACAACATCTGAGTCGTAGTCTGCCCCGCCGCGAGACAATGTGCGCGGAGACTGGCAGAGAAAAAAACTTGGCACAGATCCGTGTTACCTCGATTGTGAAGTATTGCTTTTAAATATCTTTTCCCCACAAAACTGAAGTAGGTTTTTTTGGAACTCGAACAGAGAGGCAGAATTGTGGAGGGACTGGTAGGGCTGATGGCTTCCAGATAGGGTGAAAACTTTGACCCTTGAGTGAAAAAGGACAGAGGCTAATGACTGATGGGGGAGGAATGTTCAAATACTGAGTTGGTCATAATTGAGGAGACCAGGTTTGAAATACTCGCCATGTGGCATTTCAGACTTACACAGCGATTGCTATAGCATGCATGGCTTTATTACATGAAGTGATAAAGTCAATTTAAGACACATCTTAATAACAGATGTTCTTCTGCACTGCATCAAGCCAAACCTTAGCTTCAGCACACACAGGCCTGCTCGCTTGTGTGGCTCACTGGTAGAGCTGCAGTGCATATGTATCAAAACTTAGCCTGGTTTTAAGTTGTAAGTTTAGATCTGTTTGCCAAATGGTTTTCCTTTCTCTCGCCTCTATTTAAAACTCCTATTGTCCAATCAAAAAAGTCAGACTGGCAAAACAAAAATAAAAAATACACAATATAATAATGCACATGCAGTGTTTTGGGATTTAAAATAGAATAGACATGCCACAAGTAGGACCCATGAGGGCAAGAAAACTCTGCATTTGCATTTGGAACTACAGCTTCTCCAGAGGTACAGCACTCAGCAAAATCAACCCCTTTTTTTTCAAGGTAAATGTAAACACAAGTAGAAAAATGCACAAGATCCCTTTCCTTACATGTGCACAATCTTATGGCTGTTTTATCTCATGAGATCTTGTCATGACCTAAGGGGTTTCCTGGAGCACAGTGCAGGGGTGGAGGTGGAGCAGGACAGATGAACTGCTCTGACCTTCAACTATGGGACAGAGTGAAAAACACCACAGGATTTAAGTCATACCTGTGTGGGGAGTCATGCTGACTTACATATGCTAGGATAAATACATGAACAGGATGGGCCTAAACATGTATCCGCTGCCCCCTGCCTGCCTGGAGGTGAGCTGACCAGGTGTATAGCCGCGAGGAGATTTTGTGTGAGCACTAAAAAAGGGTCGTGCAGTCAGTGGCCTCTGTCTGTCTGTGAGTGCACCTGTATGCGTGTCTCTGCTGAAGCTTAAGCACGGGGGAGACAGTGGGGCGCCTGTTTACTGTCCTGTGAATAAAAGTTCAAAGTTCATCCTCTGGTCTCTTTATGTTACACAGTATTTCAGTGTGATTGAGGCTGGATATAACTCAGCAAAGGGATTGTAAACGGTGTCATCTTGGACTCCTGGAGTGATTGATTTTGGTTGTAAATGTAAAGAAATATATTTTCACCTGAGTTCAGACCATTTTTTCACTGCCATTTTGTAAACTAATGAGGACTTCACTGTTTTCTGTAGTTTAAAATGCTTTGACACATTTGATTACAGTTTCTCTAGCACGCTCTCAAGCATTACTGTAAAGATTATGTATATGCATAACATTTTAGTGTGGACCAGTGTCTGGATTTTGAACTGTAGCCCAGGCCTTTCTGAGTAGGTTCTTGCATGTTCTTACCACATAGGACCATTTGTGTCTACACTTTCATTCATTTCCGGGTCACAAATGGGGAAAGGAACAAAATAAAATTGTTGTGCAGAGTTCTGTGCTCTCCAAGTGCTTGTCTGTAACTTGGTCTTGTAATCTTGGTAATGTATATGTTATTGTGTGAAGGTGTACGCTGACCTCCTTGTGGGGCCCCTGCTCCTCTCTTGAGCCAGTCCAGCTGCTGCAGGGGTGACAGAGGCTAAGACCAGGCAAGGCCGAGGGGTGAGAGGGCCAGGCAAGTTTCTGGAAGTTTCTCAGAAGTGCCGCGCCACTCCTGGTTCACTCCAGGTTCATTCCTGAGGCCCAGGGGTCAGGGAGAGCAGAGGAGCAGAGAGCAGACAAGGGGGAGGGGCAGGGCAGAGGGAGAACTGCAAGACCACGGTCACATGCCTGACTTGCCATATTGACCTTATTACACCCACACATACTTGTGCTCAGGGGATGTGTTTTTATACTTAAGTTAATTGTCTGCATGAAGTGGCATAAACTTCACAAAGCAGGAGTGGAATGCTTCAACTAATACGAGAGAAATAAAAGAGAAGTGAAATCAGCTGTGTCATATTACTGCAGTAACTATATCCCATGAATAAAATATGTTAGTATCAATCACTGTAGAGTTTACACTAGTGGGTATTGGCTGTGGTAGCACCAGCAGTGGCAATGTTGGTAGTAGGGTCCATGACTGAAGTATTAAAGATGTATCTAAGTGCAGTCTGGGCTTATCCACATGGCCCTGCATTCATTCTCAAGAAACAATTTAGATGAACACTCTTAATGAGCACAAACTCAAACGCACAACCTCCCAACTTCTCTGTATTTCATCACTATTTTATTTTTAGAGGCTGCTCTTCGGGACTGCTCTGGTCAGATGATACTGGCCGGAGCACTGGTCACAGCCACCTCCCCTGGCTCTCAGTGCCTCAGGCCGCATGTTTTTAAGAGGCCAGTAGTGGTCTTTAGTGAACATCCTGGGCCTCCTGTCCTACAAAGCGCTTGTCAGTCATTGTGCTGGACTTGTGTTGTGCTCTGTGCTGCACACTGCTGCACAGCTGTCGCCCAAAAGACCCAAGCCTCCTTCACCCTGAAAGAAACAAACAAACAAAGACGTAAAACAAGCATATGAAAGGGTCACAAATAATGAGAGTGAAAAAACATCTCCTCCCGGTGCACCTTGGGAGTCCATCTTGGGCAGGGCGGTGAGTGGTCTGCGTGGACAAAGAGCTGCAGCCCCCTCCATGTTACTGTTAGCCTGGCCCTTTGCAGAACATGTCCTTTCAGACTGTGCTCTTATGCCCAGGTGTATCCTTGTGTGTGTATGTGTGTATCCACTGCTCTGACATTGCATTGGCCCCAAGTGCTCCATTCAAATAAGGATGGAGAGCATGGCTAATGAAAGAGAGATAAAGTGCAAAACAGTGATGAGAGGACGAAGAAAAGAAGAGTGGCTTCCTTGGTTTTCAGGGCAAGGACAATGTGGAGCCTGGACTCCCACGCTCTGCTCAATGCTGTGTTTGGTCTGTGGTCCACTTCATTGTCCAACACGATCACTTTATTTTATTAAGGCATTTACACTTCACATCTATTATCCAGTGCTGCAGATGAATATTGCACATTTATTTTGCTCATAGTTAGTATTTATAGCCCTTGTATTGACTATCAAAGCTTGCAAGCATAAAACACTGGAGGCCTGACAAGCAAAACGTCTTGCTCAAGAACACAAAGATGTAAGAAATACTGGTTTCTGGGAACAGGTTAGAGAGGCAACAGGTCACTGAACTAATGGACCTCCAAAACATACATCTTAGACTGTTGCAGTTGTTGCAGTTGTAAGACTGACACAGAAAGATATGTTTGCAAGAAAAAAGAATATTGAGAGACACTTCCTCCTATTCATGCTCAACATAAATGCACTATAATCCCTTAGAAAAGTCCAGTAGAAAAGTCCAGCTGTTAACAGAGAGACAAGATTTTTTTTATTCTAGTGATTCAGTGCCATTCACACATCCCTAATATCATCTAGATTACGTGTAAGGTTTAACTTTTTATCATAAACTTGCAGCAATACAAAAGCAATAGAAGACTCCACTCTGGATATAACCTTCCATGACTCTGATCAGACACTACTGAATGAACCAATTTGTTTCGACATTCACAGCTAATGCTCTGCCCATACTTCACCAATATTGCAATCACCATAAAGATCTCTAGGGTTGGTACAGAGCCAGTCAGGGAGCCCAAGCAGCTCTGCAGACAGCCCAGTGGATGGCCCAATGCCAAGGCCAATTGAGAGGTGCTGTGGTGGAGCTGTGGTACTGGAGAGCCAGAGGGGAGATGGTCATCCATTATTCATCACTAAGCCAAATAATCCCCAGAAGAATTGGTCTGGTCTTGTCTAGCCCAACGGTTAGGGAATGGATGGGATGGTCTGGGGGCAAGAGGGGAGGGTTTTGGCGCCTCAGAATGGCAGGTTTAGGATTTTTTTTTTTAATAGTGGGAGCTCTGGCCGAAAGGGGGTAGTGAACTCTGCATTAGAGATGGGAGGGGGTGTCTTTGAGGATTAGATGCAAATATGTCTTTGATAGCTTTCACAGTCTGGGAGTCTCATTCTGTTTATGGATATTCATATTAAGTCTAATCTTTGGAAACAATCCCGAGCCTGGAGAAGTGAGAGGCTGCTGGGATGGGGATGGGGAGTAGAACCAGCAGGGGGTCCTGAGAGGAGAATGGACCTAAAAGGAGCCTGGACTGACCCAGATCTGAGCAGGACACTATGAGATCCAAGCGCTGTGTGGTTGTATGTGAGATCGAAGCGACTACTACATCTTTCAACCAGGAGGGACTTAAACAGATAAAGATAAATATAGTGCTATGAATAGTTTATTGACTGCAGTTCAATCCAGCCGGTAGAGATGCCATAGCTGCTGTCAAGGGTCAAGACACTGGTGGTGTTGAAGAGGAGCTGGAGAGGTTGAGTTGGCCATTTATTCTGCTGCTGCGGTAAAAACTGAGTATAAACACAGCTGAAAATGCTTGATGAAGGACAGAAAATAGTGCATATGAAATTATTTTGATGCTATGAGGGACAAAGCTGTGACTGGTTAATGTGGGTAGTATAATATTAATGTTTTGTCTGTCCTATTACATAAGCTTAAATAATACATCAGATTTTAAATATACTAGTACTAGTAATAAACTAGTTACTAACTAGTTTCTCAAAATACTTTTCCATCTATATTAATTTAGTCACTATATACTTTTTGAGTAATAATATTGCAACATTGTACAAATTGTGTATGTCTCACAACTGTACAGCATTTACAACACTCCTGGACTTGAAGAGTGATCTAGATTCTCTTACCTTGACTAATATGTTTGTTTATAACCCCCTCATCACTTAACTATTTCACAAACTGTATTTTAAAGTCATTTCTTTGATGCTAGTGTTCCTCACATGAACCATAGTCAGACATAATATGGCCTTCACCTCCACTCTCCTGCTGTACTCCACACTTAGACTTATCTTTGTGTTTGTCCTGCATGGACCACACTCGTCTGTTTAGTCTCTGTTTCTGGAGGCAGTTGTTCTGAGAAAAGGCATCACAGTGGAGCGGACAGGACCCTTAGCTCACTGAGGTCAAGAACAGCAACTTTTCCATTGCAAACTGTAGAGGCAAGAAAGAAAAACTAAGAGCAGACACATGCTCTGAGAGTGCACAGTGTGATTTCAGAGTGCACAACGGAGGAGCAAATGACAAATCATTTTAAAACATTTTCTGGGTCCTAAAGGGCCACTGTGTAACTTTTCCAGTTAGGGATAGCTTTCTTATTGTCTCCATGGAGATGTTATTGCTTTGCCTCAAATGTTCCACAGTGTGACATTACTCATATTTGTCTTGCATTTCCACAATTACAGGTGTTTTTATTGCTCACTTTCCCTTAAAATACATGTATTTTATCTTTGAAAAAAGCCACCTCCCCTCAGATCTGACCTGTAACTTTGGTAAAATCACCTTGTCTCCATGGATATAGATAAGTAGCCATAGTGGGACATTTCAGGCAAAGCAGTAATGAGATCAACATAAATAAATAAACCAATAATAAAAACTAAGCCAACTTTTGTGACTCGAAATGTTCAAATAGTTACAAATAGTTGTTCCACTTATGGGTTATATGTGTTTTGTGTTATTTACCTTCAAAAGTCCCACAGGCAAAGATCACTACTTTAGACATTTTTTGTAGTGCTTGGTGGGCTAGACGTGGTTGGTTCTCCTCCTTGTGGTGGGTCAGAGTGCAAAGGGTGAGGTGAGACAGAGAGAAGGCCCCCTCCCCCTTCTGTCTCCCCTTGCCCTGTCCCGGTGTAGGTTGGACAGAGCTGAGGGTCAGGGGGTTCATGAGGATATGGAGGTTTCCCTAGACATATATGTGTGTGTGTGTGTGTGTGCACATGTGTGTGTGCACATGTGTGTGTGTGGCAGTGTCTCACAGATTTCAAGAAAAAAAGGGGGAAGCACCAGACAGAACCATATGCAAAAGACCATTAACTGTCATCGATTTATAGCTATGTTTGTTCTGTTTGATTGAATGCGTCACACTTGTTATGGCTAATTGAATTGTAAGCTCTTTCTCACAGAAAACAACACTATTCTGTCCTCTGTTTTCTGGGATCGCCCAAAGCAAATCATTTACTTATCTCTGTTTAATCATTTGAACAGAGTTATTTTTTGTCAAATGTCCTACCTGACATTTTATACATACATCGTTTTGGGTTGTAGCTGCATTGCAAAAATATAAATATATATGTTAGTATATTTTATCTTGAATACCATTGTTGTATAATGTAACATGTGTAACTAAAACCCGATGAGTCAAATGACATGGCCACATCACTGACATCGTCATCTGATGTTACCATTTCATGTTTCTATTTGTGCACCAGTGTAGCTATTTACATCACGTGTAGACAAAACACTGGCCACAATGGGCTGTGTTTTCCATTTGAATGTGTCCGCTCTCCTCTTTCACTGTGAATGGGGCAAGATTGTGTCGGTGAGCTGAGGGGGGGGGGGGCCCATATTGTCTGGGTCCTCGTAGCTGACCAGTATTCATTTCAACTACTGCCAATACTGTACCATAAGTGCATATAGTTCAATGTACAGACAGCAATACTCTATTAATGCTGAAATTGTATGCTAGCTTTGTTTTTAAGGGCTACACAGTTACCCCTAAGGATCTTGGGAGCCCAGACATCCACTGACCTTTCCGACCAGACAGGGATAAGGGGACAGGGAGAGGAGGGGGTGGGGGCATGAGGGCACTTGCAGTGTGTAGATCCATGTCTGATTGTGCATAAACACATGTGTGTATGAGTAAATACTGGACCCCTGAAACCACCAGTTCTCTGTCCTGCTGCTTCGGACCGTACGCAACCCCCATCCCCAAGAAAACTCCCACTGGCCATTGGATTTCCCTTTTTGTCAGACCAAGTCATTGTGTTATATTTGGAGCACAGTGAATGAGGAGACCAAGGTGCTGTGAGGGGTCGCCGATGCTGGACCCTTGCAAATCAATTTGTCAGCGGAGAGGGGTGAGGGCGCGGAGGTGGGATAGACTCCATGTGACTCCATGTCAAGACTATGGTATGCTTTTTATACATGTTAGAGAGATCTTTTTGTTTGTTTAGACCGCTGTTAGTCATTGCTTGATGATCGCAAAAACAAAAAAATATACACATCAGAACAATGCATTGTGCAAAGATCACTATTTCATAGTAATAATGCTTAAAAGTGTACATTCTAAACATTGCATGACAAACAGACAAATTGCTGTAGCCATCCTTCAAAAAAGTAATAGTAAAATATAAAAAAAAAATTATCATTATTCTAATTATGTGTCAATAAATGAACATGAAAACAAAACAGCGTAACAACATTTAAGCTTTTTGTTATGGGGAATCTTATCCTCTGACAGCTCTTATTTTACCTCTGTCAGTCAACATAAAAACCAGAGGCAGCTCCAGACTGACCTGGCGCTCGGAGCGGAGGGGCAGACATCGATTGTGGTCGTCCCTCTCTCCCTCTCTCCTCCCTGGACACACTCACTCGGGACGCTCCCTGAAGCACACAGGCCTGGAGAGGAGAGGGGCTCTGCTTGACTGGAACAACTGTGATCAATACCTGTCACTTCTGTCTCGTCTACAGAGCCCCTCCTCCGACCCCCAACAACTACACACAACATGGGGCTGGACCATGTGCATGAAGGGACAAAAAGATCAACTGTGGTAATGTCTTTGTGAGTTTGCAAATATGTATTTATTTATCCATCCATCCATCTATCTATGTATGTTTGTATATATATATATATATATATATATATATATATATATATATATATATATATATATATATATATATATATATATATATATATATATATATATATATATATATATATTAGTTTTAAACTTTAAAAACTTGAATGCATTATCATAGTTCATTCAAAGCACATAATGGCTGTGTTCCACATTGCATCAGACTAAAGCATTGTATCAAATGGACACACATCTACAGGCTGTGACAGTGGGGTCAGACAGGGCACGCAGACCCAGACACAGCCTTTTCTCTGGGGTCACGCCACAAGGCCAAGGTCCCCTCCGTGACCACCGTGACCTCTGAGAGCACACACACACACACATATATACCCACGCACGCACAGACTGACCAGAGAGCAGGCTGGAGGGGGAAGTTAGAAATCAAGAGATGGTGTTAATCAACAAAACATCATTGTTATTTAAAGGAACACAACATTGCATGGCCCTGTAATTATTGTTAAATAACTTGTAATAGATCAACTCAAAATTTCCCTTCCCCAACCCTGAGAATATTCTTACTTTTATCTTTTATAATTAAATCTGTAAGGAGGTTACAGTCTGAAATGATTGATCTTATTGTAACAGTAAATCAATATTTCTATTAATGCAGTTATAAAGGTTGGGATTCAGAGATGATCAATACGTTTAGAAGAAGATAACTCGCTCATAACTCGTCTCATTTAAGTTGAGCATTTGATTTGAAGACATTCTAGGAACTGTGTTACTCACATATTATTTACTCTCTCTGACGTGCAAATAAACACAATGAAACTCTGGTTTTTACCATGAATTTTTACTTTCACTTTAACATAGCAGACCGCAACAATGAAACAACACAATAGTCCGAGGTGGATGGTTGCCGGCAGTAAGTCAGACCTGTTCAGTGCATGTTAGACTCCACCAGGGCTGCCCGTTATCACTGGTTCTGTTCATTGTTTTTATGGACAGAATTTCTTGGTGCAGTCAGGGGCCAGAGGGTGTCTGGTTCAGGCACCACAGGTCTTTGCTGTTTGTATACGATTCTGGTGGCTTCATCAACCCAGGACCTGCAGCAGGCACCGGAGCGGTTTGCAGCCAAGTGTGAAGTGGCTGGGATGAGAATCAGCTCCTCCAAATCTGAGGCCATGGCTCTCAACCAAGACAAGGGTGGTTTGCCCTCTCCTGGTGGGTGGTGAGTCCCTGCCTCAAGTGGAGTAGTTCAAGTATCTCTGGGTCTTGTTCACGAGTGAGGGAAGGATGGAGCATGAGATTGACAGGTGAATAAATGTTGCATCTGCAGTGATGCGATCGTTGTGGTAAAGAAGTAGCTGATTTGAAAGGCAAAGCTCTCAATTTACCAGTCAATCTATGTCCCTACCATCACCTATGGTCATGAGCTTTGGGTAACGATGAAAGGACAAGATTGATAACGATGAAAGGACAAGATCGCGCAATTGATCAAAATGAGTCTCCTCTGCGGGGTGGCTGGGCGTTTGGTTAGAGATGGGGTGGGGAGCTCAGTCACATGGGAGGAGCTTGGGGTAGAGACGCTGCTCCTCCACGTAGAACGGAGCCAGCTGAGGTGGCTCAGTCATTTGTTCCGGATGCATCCCTGAAGAGGCGTTCCGGGCATGTCCCACTGGGAGGAAGCCCGGGGGAAGACCCAGGACCCGCTGTTGGGACTATCTCTTGGCTGGCCTGAGAACATCTTGGGATTCTCAGGATGGATGGATGGAAAATTGGAGTGGACCAGTAATCCAGTTTTCCTGGCATGAATGTAAACGTGGTGAATCTGAAAGGCAGTAAGAGAAGAAAGGCTTTAGGCTGCAAAGTGCTTTTTAATTTGTTTTATGAGTCACACTTGTTGACTATGAGGTAAAGCCCTGAATCCTTAGTTTGTGAGTTATACCACATTGTATTATAAATTGTGATGTTTCACTTTCCATTAGTTGCACCTATTAAATGTAGATTATAGCTTTTTTTTTTTTTTTTTAGATAATCCTGTTTACAATAGGATCACACTGGAATGAGCCATTATATTTAATTTTATTTTATTATTATTATTATTATTATTTTTTTTTTACAACATAACATTTAAAACTTGCAACATGAAAAAGGTCTCATAACCTTGACATTCTGTTGAATAAATGCCTTCTGAAATCAAAGTATTGTGGTAGTGGATAAAGATGAGAGGAGAGATGAGGAGAGACGAGGAGAGGAAGTCTTAACAACTTCGTACTCCTTTCAGCATAAGCCATTCATTGACTTACTGTTTGATTCTTCCTGTTCTCCCTCCCCTGTCCTTCCAGCGTCTTGCTCAAGAGACCCTTGCACTGCCCATCCGCTCTGATAAGGTAGTTCAGGGGCCAGGTTTACCACTGCAGATAAGCTGTAATTGCAGGGCCATAAAAAGACCGAAGAAAGAAAACGGAGACAGGAGAGCACGGCGATAGACCGAACTTAGAGACTGAATGAAGACACACAGATGATTGTTTCAGCGCTGAGCTATCATCCCCTTTATTTCATTACATCCGTACACGCTTTAACAAAAAGGGACTACAGCCTTGACCTTGCAGATAAACAACAACTGTAAAAAATCTGAACAATTGCTTCTCTGTTTTGCAACTTAACCCATTCACCCTCTCTGGAAAGTCTCTTTTGTAAGGTTGAGTCACTAAAACAGCTGTCTGGAGTTGTTGCACAGTTTTGGTGGTTGTAAAATGGCTATTTGCTTTGATATACTTAACAACAGCACACAGGATTCATGGCAGGGCCAGGCTTCCACTTGTTGCTATGGCAGTGACTCCAGGACAAGGGGTCCTGACCTTTGACATGTGAACTACAAAAGGCTTCGCTGCACCAAAAATCAGTGGCTATTACTCATGTGATTTGTTCGTGTCCTTCTGTAGTTTAAAAATATGTTTAAAAAGATTCTTTGGTATTTAGACTTTATTAGAAAACATAACCATGAAATGAACGTGAGGTTTTCAGTGTATTGTCAGGACCAGAATTCAAAATTACAACAAAACACTTTGATTTGAATTAATCTTAGTTTGTAATGTACTCAAGACTGACCAACAACATGTGGATGGAAATGCGATGCTAACAATTGGTACATAAAATCATAAAAATATAAAAGCCTTTGCCAGTGCCACTACAAAGTGCCCTCTTGATAGAGGCAGCTGTGATGGCAGGTTGGCCGTTGGCGCAGTGTGGCTAGCAGCCCTCACTTCCTTCCCCTCTGGCCTGCAGCAGGGGAACAGTGTGTGCTCCTCTGGACCTCCTCACAGTTGTGTGTGCGTGTGTTTGTGCATGTGTGTGTATGAGTGTTTGTGTGTTTCTGATCACGCTCTGGTCCTTGGGGAGGTCAGGTGAGCTTGGGTCTAGTTCCTGATTCCTGGAAAAGTGGACAGCTGCAACACCTCACACAAATGTCACCATAAAACACAAACAAAACTATAGTGCATGTGCACAATTCCTCCTTTAGTCTCCTGGGTATTTTTCAAATACATTTGAACTTTTAAACCAATATTGTCAAGAATATAACAAAGTAGTAACTTTTTCACTGTATTTAATTTGAAATAGAAATTATTAGACATAAAATAACTGAATGTTCAAAATCATTTGAAACAATCTAAATGAGCTTCTTAAAACATAAGACATCCATTCACAAAAAGTGCAATACATTCATAAATGTATGAGTTCTTGAACTGTCATCAGACAAATGGCATTGATGTAACATTTGTATTCAAGACCATACAGTTTACTAGTTGTAATATGAACCCTGTGTTCTGGTCTGACAACCATTTTTTAATCTAATCAAGTGCTATCTGCTCTCCTGGCTCTCATGTACACACAGTTATCTATAGGGCCATTATAGTGGCTTCCCCGTACACCCCTATCTGTGCTGCTGACAGTGATAAGATACCTGAGGAGGAGGTAGACCAGGGAAGTGTCCAGGCCAGACACACACACACACACACACACCCCCACCCACACACACACACACACACACACACATACACACATGAGTCATACACAAGTTTTCTGCGTAGTCTCACAAAGTCCTGGCTTTAGCCCTGATGCACTGGAGTCTCCTGCTCTCTTCGCTCTGTGTAAATACTCTGCTCATTGTTTACATTGCGCGGTGTGGCTTCAGGTTCCACAGACCATCACTCAGGTCTGGGTCAAATAGACACAAACGCATGGGGAAACTAAGACGCACATACACATTCATCCTAATGCAAACCAGACCCTCTCTCCTCTCTCCCTTGGAGCAGCAGCAGTAGTAAAGGGAGACCGCACAGAGCTGGACCCGGGCCAAATGGACCAGCGGAGCTTGTTTGGAAAGCTTTCAGTCAGAAAGCCACTTTTTGGCAGGGGCCCTGTGAGTGCTGCTGAGCCCTCTGAAGCGGGCCCGAGTTGCTAAAATAAATAATGGTTATAGGGCCGAGGGGGTAAGAGTGGTGCGGGGAACTAGTCTATAGTAGTGAGAAGACAGAGGAGAGAGGGGGAGAGGGAGGGGCGAGGTTTGGAGATGGCGGCTGTAATTATATCTGTCAGTCGACACCAAAGCACTTGGGCGCTCACGTTTCCCCCCGCTGCCACCATGAGCGAGGTGAGAGAGAGCGTATGAAGGCATATATACAGTATGTGTGTGTGTGTGTGTGCAAATGTGCTTGTTTTGTGTGTGTCAGCATGTGTCTCTGCACAGGCTCGGCGCTCGCTGGGTGGTGTGTCAGGATGTGCAGGGGAACAGACCTGGGCATTCTGGGAGAGGGAGATAAGGAGGGATACGCTCCGTGTTTAGTGGACAGTATAGTAGTGTCCTCTCTCAAAACTGGTGTTCAACAAAACACCACAGAAGATATTCTACTTCAAAATGAGCCACGTTCTTTTGGTTCAGTTCCTCACACAAAGTGTAACTGTGGCCTTCTGGAAACAAAACAGCAACGATTTCAATATCAGCCTCTGTGAGTTGGTCATAACAGCATAAACATAGTATAATGTTGACTCACTTGGAATCCTGGATAAATCAAGTGTTTTTCATAGTAGAACCAAGGTAAAATCCCAAAAGTAGTTACAGCACTTTGAAAGTGTATGGCATGGAATTAAAATGCATCTCCAAAGACCTCGGGAAGTCCCTTGTTTTCTTTTACATAAATAAATAAAGCATAAAAATAAAATAAAACAATATATTTACAAACACACATAATTTATATTGTCAATGATCATCATATTTTTTTGAGAGTAATGAGAATTTTTAGCAGTTTTATAGAGATATTACTTTGTGGGTGTAGCAGAGTCCTTAGTTGCCCCGTCATTCCCCCACCGTCTTTCTCTCTCTCTGGCCTGAGAGGGCACCCCAGCTGGGAGTATGCAGAGCGCTACACTTTTTTTTGCAGAGCCAAGCTTTGGTAATCTGTAAGTAGTGGGGAACACCAGTACATCCCGGTGCTTTGTGGCATTCCCCTTCACCACTATCACTACCCCTGCTGTGCTGCATTGTCTTGTGGAGTTGTTCTCCAAGGTTTGTGTTCTAGATGAGATTGTAATCGACCAGGGGACTAACTTCACCACCTTCTATGGCTCTTCCACAGGCAACTGGGAATCTCAACAATCAAGACCACCCTCATATCAATCATTCAATCAACCCTAAAGAAGATGCTACAGAAATTTGTGACTGACATTGGACAAGACTGTGTACTCCTGTTGCAAGGCCTAGGAGGCTCCACCCACCATTGCCAGTGATCACTGTGTGGTCCAGTTCATGCTGGAGATGAGGGCCCAGCTGGCCAAGTACTGAGAGGAAGCTGAGGTCAACCTACATGAGCAGACCCAAAAGGTTTGGTATAACTGACTGGCCAGACACAGAAAGCTCCAGCCCAGCCAAAAGGTCCTGCTCCCCTTGCCGTCCTCCACTAGCAAGCTGCATGCCAAATGTCAGGGCACGTACACAGTCTTCTGGAAGAGATCCATCACATGGACCATGTTTTGCAAGGGTGTTAGGACTGCAGTGCTGCCTACCTGGATGAGGGGGTCATCTTTAACGACACCTGGGAGCAGCACCTGGATCATCTGGAGTGAGTCCTTGGCCAGATCCAGCAGGCAGTTCTGACACTAAACCCTGCCAAGTGTCAGTGGGCCAAGGAGGAGGGTACCTGGGCTACCACCTCGGACAAGGTGAGGATCGACCAAAGGTGAACAAGGTTGAAACGATCCGCAGCTGCCTATACCGTCACACAAAAAAGGAGGTGAGGTCCTTCTTGGGCTTGGCTGGCTGGTACTTGAGATTCAGCCTGTAGTTCACCACCCCTCTGACAGCACTGGCGGTAAAGGAAAATCCTGTTGCCTGGAATGAGGACTGTGAGACCACCTTCCAGACCCTCAGGAGCTGCTTGTGCTCTTTACTGGTACTGAGGACTTCAGCCAATGTTTTTTGATCCAAACTGATGCCTCTGCAGGAGGGACTGGGGGCAGTCCTGGCCCAAGGTGGTCCTGGTGAAGAATGACCTGTGCTGCACCTGAGTCGCATGAGACCAAGGACTCCACCATGGAGAAGGAGGGCCTGGCCATCAAGTGGGCCTGGAGAGCTTGAGGTACTACCTGCTGTGGAGGGAGTTTGACCTGAATGAACTACATGAAAGACCACAACAGCCTTCTCACCCACTGGTACCTCTCCCTCCAGCCGTTCCAATTCAAGATCTGCTATTGAGCTGGCAAGACCAATGTTGTGGCAGACTATCTCTCCAGGTTTCCACACATTATCAACCTTAGGGAGGAGGGGAATAATGTGACAGAGCACCCTTAGTTGCCCTCACTGGTGTGTCTCCCTCTCTGGCCTGAGAGAGTGCTGCAGTTGGGAGCTCACGTGGAGCTGTTTCCCCACAGACCTGCACATGTGTCCCGCAGTCCTGCATTAAATTGTTTCCTTGCTGTCTGGACTCTGTTCTCCAAACTAGTGCATTCAAAGGTGCACAAGCCCACCTTACCTGCTGCCGACTTCATGTTGCTCTCTGGTTCAAGGGCCAAACCAGAGCACTTCCTGGTCACACTGTAAATAGCGCTTGGTGACACGTTCTTGGACATGTGACCACGGACTGAAACATTATTGATAATTTGTGTATTTATTCCCCAATTTATTGTGTTTATGAATGAATAAAGTGAAAACCATATGGAGGGTTATTTGGGCCATTTTAATATACAATTTGCTTTATGGTTTATCAGTACAGTTTTCCTAAGTTAAACCTTAAACCCCTATGATTTGTTCATTGGTTAGCCCAGGGGAGGGGCTAAGGGGTATTTAAGGGGAGCTCTGCTCATTCCAGTTTCTGTCCTTGGTCTGACGTTGTGGGTACTGGCTGTCTGTGTATGTTCTTTTGCTGTAAATACGTTTTGAACTGTTTTGGACTCTGGTGTGAATAAAGACCAATAAAATGAAGTTTTTGTAACTGAGACATTATTTTTTCATTAATTTTCAAACTAACCCATGACAGCAGGAAACCCCTTTCTTATTGAATCCGTTACTGTGATTACAATGACTTTCAGGTCATTTGAATAATTGTGATGAGAGAACAACCTTCCTTCATGATGAGTATATGAAGACGCTGACACTGTTCTCCATTTGACCATACGTCCTTACACATATCCAGCTCCATTTCTTGTCCTGCTTTTCTCTTTGTAGTGAAACTCTCTCATCTCCATCAGGATGAAGTCCAAAGATCTCACCCCAGAGACACAATTACCACACCGGGCTAAATGCGCCGCCCACCCGCTGCACAGCCATCAAAGACGCACACAGCCTTTCCAACTCTGCTCCTCTGAAGATGGCCTCTTCTCTGTCCTTTATTACACTTTCTACATTACTGATCATTCAGGGCTTTTTAAATAAAGGATTACAGGAAAAAATTAGAAGTGAGAGGGTGTGAGCCCTATAACCAGTGATTCCAAGTAACACTTTTATTTAAAATCCCAAAGTATGAGCTATTGGGAACTAATACAGACAAACTAAGCTTTTCAACACCTCCTATAGCATGACTCAGACTGAATTTTATTGCTGACCTCCAATTAACAGCTCAATGGACATGTTGTTTTAACAGAGAGATGAGACATTCTCTGATTGATTAATCCACCTGCCAATCAAAACTCTTGGGGGTTGGGACAAGACTTGGACAGTTTTGTTACTGTGACAGTGGAACTCCATTCTGCTCTCTGAAAGTTGTGAAACATGCTTAGAATCTCATCACATTGAATAACTGATGATATGAATGTGTTAGGAAAGTGAGGGATAACTTCGAACCTCAGGAAAAAAAAAAGTTTAAAATGAACTAGTTTTATTTTCACAATTTTAAAACAGTGAAAATCAGGTACAGCACCTTGTAAAAACATGTAAATCTACAGTATATTTCTATCTCAAATAATACTTTTACATAAGCTCTGAACATGACTTAAAAATATAATGATGAATGAAATGTTGACGCTCATTGTCAACAGCTGAAACACAGTGGGAGCCGCGGTGTAGTGGCTGTGCAGTCCACTGGCAGCGGTGGTCCAAGGCTCCCTCGCTCTGCTCAGAGGTGTTGATGTAGCTGTAGGAAGGAGGATTAAATGGCTCATTGGTGAGGCTCGGACGGGAGAAGGTGTGAAGCGATCAGCCCTAACTCGTCTCCTCCCCTCCTCTCCGCGCCTTCTCTCCTCCCTCTCAACTCCTTTCTCTCTCTCCCCCTGCCTGGAGAAAAGGCCATTGGGGCTGAACAAACAAATCACATGGCCATCAAACACTACTCACCACTGCTGCACTGGGACTCCATTCAGTCTGCATTTTACTGGTCTCTGCCACACACACACACACACACACACTCACACACGCACATGCACTTACATACATATACACACATATGGACTGCAGAGTTGCCCCATCAACATGACAGTGGGTTTACAAGTCCCCATAGTGTGAGGTCTCTTATTCCCCAAGTAGTGCTACAACAACATCAGCAGTACAGCATGCAGGGAAAAAAAACGTACGATTCAGGTATTGGCCGAGGCTGACTGCAGAGAGAGACTTGTCAATAAACCTCATAAAACGGTAGTGAAACTTGTAACCGTTTTGTAATGGGAAGTTGGTGTCACTTCCTTCAAAAGTTATGGCCCATTTAAACAGAAGTGTGAGCCGATATAACGAGGATGCACCTTGCAGCGTATTAAGATTGATGGCGATAACAGAAAGCAGCGCCGCCTGTGTGGTTAGCGTACGTGTGTGTGGTAAGGCAACTCGCGAGGAACAAAAAACACAAGATGGCATTTTCGTTTTAAAAAACTTTCACTTTCATGTTCGCTCCCTCGCCCCTCGGTTAGCCGCTAAATGTCACTCTCCCCTTTCTAAAACAAACAAAGCCAGTTGAGTCTAGCATTAACCACTATTTGAGATGGCTGGGAGCCCTCAGAGGGATTCTTCAGAAACTAGTGTACGCTAAACGTGCAACAACACCCCATTAGTCTTTGGAAATCAGATGGAAAATATCAGAGACGATCTGGACTTGACTGGATAATCACAGCCGTGGGATATTAAAGGACTACTGTGGTATTATGGAGGGATGAGGGAGAGGCTGTGAATGACGGGATATACAGAAAAGCAGTGGGGAGCAAAGGCCATAGACTCTGGTTTGGAGTTACGCTAAATACCAGCTACCATCAAAACCAGAGATGACATACAGCTATCGCCAAAGATAAGTCGTCAGTGTCACAAATGCCATAATATAATCACAGGAGCTTAAAGGGCACTGGTGATACTGGGGTAGATGAGGAGCTGTTCCCACCAGTCACATGTGGGTGGTCGTCTGCACTAAGTACTTCAACAAATGTGATACATTTCATCATAAGGAAACATTTGCTTTCAATAAGGATTTCTGTCACAGGCTCTGGAACAAACTGTGATTTTTCCAGAGTGCTGAAAAATATTTGTGTTTTGGAGAGCTCTCAAACTCTGAACTCAGCGTGTGTTCAGTAAGTAATGATCACATATTTACAACACATTTTAAACATACAAAGCATATCATGTCAAACATATATTTGGTTTGTAAATACAGTATACACACTGCATGAAGATGGGGCTGTTGCAGTACTGTGAATAGCCAGTAGTAGGCTTACTGAATCAAATCCCTAACAAGGAGGAAAAAAGTGCATAACACAGACCAATGCTCAGATAAACGAGGATTTTGTATTGACACAAGAGTACAAAATAATAGTCTTTGAGCCTAGCTGTGACACTTGACATGTAGGTCTTTTTCTAAATAAATAAATAAACAAATACACAAATAAATAAATGAGAGGCATGTGAACATGCACTATGCACACTGCAGCTTGTGTGCTCAGTATAGCGTAGCAAATCTACCATTCTGGTGACATGCGGACCTACCTGAACGACAGAAATGAATTTTGTCCCGTAGTTCTCTGCGGGTTCAAGGTGTTTGTCAAAGCCCTGTCTCTGCCGGGATATAGTCTGACATCTATAATGCATTTTTCTGTTCTTTTTGCATGATTAAGCAAACTTGGCATGCAGGTGCTACCCAGCGGACTGCACCACTACAACAATATTCCCCGAACAAATTAAAGTAGCTGTCGCATGGATCAGTCTCTCCCTCTCTGCTGTGAGCACACACAAATGCACACACACAAATGCACACACACGGAGGATTCCATATGTGCGGAGAATCTGCACAAGCACAAGTATTTATAATATATACATAAATATGAAAAAACACAAACATTAGTATAAAAACTAATCATAGAAATCTGTAGGAATGTATGATGTTGCAGTGGCCCCCCCCCCCCCCCCCACACACACACCCACCTCACACACACACACACACACGTATATATATATATATATATATATATATATATATATATATATATATATATATATATATATATATATGAGATATATATGAGATATATATATATATATATATATATATATATATATATATATATATATATATATATATATATATATATATATATATATATATATATATATATATATATATATATATATATATATATATATATATGACATATATATATATATGTCTCCTCCACACCCTCCGCGGGAGGCCTGGGAGCTTGAGGGTTCTGCACAGTATTTTTGCTGTTCCTAGTACTGCACTCTTCTGGACTGAGATGTCTGATGTTTTTCCTGGGATCTGCTGTAGCCACTCCTCCAGTTTGGGGGTCACTGCCCCGAGTGCTCAGATGACCGTGAGCACCATTGATACCTTCACCTTTCAGGCCTTCTCCAGCTCTTCTCTGAGCCCCTGGTATTTCTCTAGTTTCTCATGTTCCTTTTTCCTGATGTTCCCATCACTTGGTACTGCAATGTCCACCAAAATGGCTTTGCTCTGTTGTTTATCCACCACCACAATGTCCGGTTGGTTTGCCATCACCATTATATATATATATAAATATATGGCCTGTACAAAGTCACTTTCATCTTAAGCAGAACTGTAAGCTGTTGTCTGTGAGGCGTGAGTGGTGTTTGTTTTGTTTTGGCAGATATACCGGCTTTTGCAAGTGTGAGGCTTATTTTGAGCGACAAAAAAATATAAAATATATATATATTTTTTTCAAGATTTCAAGATCACAGTAATCTTCCAAATTTATCTACAATTTAAAAAAGAACTAACACAAATAAAATTCAATTAAATACTTTAATACTTAAATTTATTTTCCCAAGACATGTGGAGGCACAGTATAAGGATGAAAGAGCCACATGTGACTCCGGAGCCGCTGGTTGCTGACCCCTGGCCTAGAACATTCGGCACTATATGGCATTAAACATTTATTTATTTATTTTTTTTTATCCCCATGGCTTTTTCAGGCAAAGCAATAACATCTCCATGGAGACAAGCAGATGGCATCTCAGCCTGATTCTCTGCACCAAAGTTTTCTCTTCAGTTCTCCATTACACTTTTCTGTAGGTCTTTTTAAGCCTCTTGTGGCTGAATAACAGTTGCCATGCAGAAGCCAACTCTCTGCATATGTGTGTCATGTGCTCTCAGGTTGGTACAGTAATGTCTGAAGTGTGGCAGAGCTGCACATCCCAAATCCTCTGCGTCCTGCTCTAAGAGTAATGATGAAGAGGCCTCCGGTGAGTTTGTTAATGTGCTAACCACTTCCAGTGCTCCAGTACCATCCTTTTACTGGATAGACCTGGGGAGAGCGACACAAGCAGAGAGAAAGAGAGCGAGAGAAAGAGAGAGCGGGGAGAGACAAGGGGGAGAGAGGGAGGGGGAGAGAGAGAAGAAAGAGGGAGTATGGGGAGAGCACAGTGAGAGAGGGGTGGGGGTAGAGAGAGGGGAGAGATGAGCGGAGAGAGAGCAGAGAGAGAGGAGAGGGAGAGGGGGGACGGGAAGAGGCGACAGGCACTTCACACTCTCAATTACGCACTGGAACTCATCACTTGGCAATCTGTCCCGATCGCTTTAATTGGCTTGTAATATTGCCTCTGATCTTGTCCCCCAATTAACAGGCCTGTCTGGCAGTGTAGGCTGGAGATGATGCCTCCCCGAACCGTGCCATATGGAACACAGGCGCTGATTGGCCGTGGATAGGGCACCACCACAAGCCACAGTGTATGCATATGTGTGTGTATGTGTGTGTGTGTGTGTGTGTGTGTGTGTGTGTGGAGACATAAATGGTAGCAGTCATTTTAAGTGTATGATGATTATTCAGTGGCTAGGGGATGAGCTAAAAGGAGAGCTTATCATTATCAACTTTGAAGCAACAGTCGCACAAGATGCCACGCTTTCTCAGTCCCACATGACTGTAATGAGATGGACCGAAACAGAGCTCTGGATTTTCACTGTTGGAAAAGTGCAGACTTAAGAATGTTTTATTAAACCTCACTTAACCCCTATTAACTGCATACGAGCTAACACAAAATATTGAAATAATATCAATTACACAGCTGTCAGTTTCCACTCACAAAATGACAGACTTGAAGTTAACCACGTTAAGGTTATGTTTTAATTGTACACAAATGATCAACTCTGGCCATTTAGGGTCAGTAGCTACGGCAACACAGAACTATGTATAAAAAAATCTAACACAAAATGATGTGATACAAATGTAACCAGGGAGAGGTTAAGCTCCCCTTACTATAAATAACACAGGCATGTCTGGCAAAACAAAGGACGAAGGCAGCATATGTACAAGTTTATCCAGAGAATTGTGTGGATTTTTTTCCTATATGAAGGAGGCTTCTCATAACACAACAACAAACTGATACTGAAATATAGAATTTAACTAAATGTTACTAAAGTAATCCACAACAAAATGTAAATTAATAATGCAAACCCAAACATTAATCAAACCAAAACAGCAAGTTAAATTCTCAACTTAAATCCTCCTAAAACTGCTGTTTTGTGTAAGTGCTGTAGTCGGTCTTTAATGTATAAAGTGCTTAAATGTAACTGGACTAAAGTGTGTTGAGTTTTAGATGTTTAAAGTGGCTCTTTTAGCTCCTTTAACCCACACATTATGATCAATTATTATCTTGACAGTAATAAGACAATAATAACAAAGCTACAAACCTATTTACTTGCACCGCACCTCTGTTAGCCAAAAGAATAACCCTGTACTGACCAGCACGCTGATGTGCTTACCTTTTAAGAGTCAGCAATCAGTGACGCCAGACATGACTACACCACACACGGTGGTGCATTTACTGAGACACTGGACATCACAGAACTATTTACACATTTGTTCCCCAGTTACACAAATTTACATAAGTATCACATACTTTTATGCTAAAACATGATACTTGCAACTTATATACACTAATAGCCACTGTACACAAAGTACCAAATAGATTTTTTTTTTTTTAAGATTTAATATTGGGTTTTGTGAATTTTGTTGCTGAATTAGTAAAACATTTCTTTGAGTATTTTGTAGCTGCAGTACCTAATTTTCAAGCTGTGTAAAATGGAAGTAGGCACTGAGTGGCTAGCACTTTCACCTCCGACCAATAAGGCTCTGGGGGCCGCCTGGGCCTTTCTGTGTGGATCTGCATGTTCTCTGTGTGACCGAGCTGAGCTCAAGATCTAAAGATAAATGCCAGGTTTATAAAAACGCTTGAAACAACGTCAAACGCAGAATACTGCTGGGACAATACAAGTGTACCTTACCTGATGTAAATCTGCTTAACTTGCTTGCTTGCATTTGAACTCTTTCCTGTGCGTTTATGGTTGATTAAGGCCTAAAACTGTGTGATATTGTGGTACGCTGGAGAGACAGGTGCAAACATTCTGCACAGAAGAGCTGCTTCACTTTGTGCACTTATAGGGCATTTGATAGTGATTTTAAATGTTTTAAAACGACCCACAAGGACAGATACTAGAATAACATGTTCTTTTCAAAGCAGCGGTAATAAAACATAAACTCTTTAACTGTGAGACTTTGGCCCTGACTCCCGTAAGTCTTCCTCTGAACAGGAGCATTCCGTAGCAGATGTCCATCAGACAGTTTTCATGCTTCTGTCCCATGTGCTTAAGCAGAAACAGTGGGGTCCTGTCATTGTGTGCAGGATCCTGGATGAGTCGTGGTGTGCGTCCTGTCCCTGCAGAGCTCTGATGCCACAGGCACGTGCATTTAGGTACATGTATTACTGTAATTCCTCATCCGACGTTTAAGTCCAAAGCAAAAACGACCTAAGGCCCTAATGCTGGTTAACCCACTGTTATAAGTTTTTTCCTCGTCAGACGCTCCTTAATCAAAACGCTATACAAGAATATTCAGAAATAATGGCAAATGTTAATTTGCATCAAGGCTCAACAATCCAATAGTTCATAGGAGCAGAGGCAAACGTCTGTACTCACTGAATGCTCTCATCAGTTATGTGTCAGAAATAATACACTCCACCAAATCACACGCATCACGCCCACAAACAGCACAACCTATTTTACAATTTATACTGACAGTTTAGCACCTGAAATGATAACTGAGGCCTAGATGTTTTACAATTGTGTACAGTGTAGAAAGGTGTCATTTAGTCAGTAAAAAGTACTGACTGAGATTCAATATTTTATACATCAAACACTGCATAATAATGATGTAAAATGCAATAAAAGGTGAAAAAAAAATTACATTTCCTCATTAACAAGAGAAAGTAGAATCATGTTGGTTTAGGATACCTTCTCCTAGCCTTGTATATTGCCATTGCAGGATAGGACGAGAACAGTGGTGTTATTTTACACAAAACTTCTTAGAAACACAACTCAACCTGGATTGTATAACCCCAGTGAACATGCTTCTATAGTGACTGCATTATCAGGGTTAAGTGTTGAAATATTCTGACAAAAGTTCAGCTCTTATGAGTGGGGAAGCTATTCCTTTAAACCCTGACCCACTTCAGAATGTGGGGTTGAGAGGCGGAGGCGCACTGCTGGGACACAAGTTAGGAGATTAAGTAAAGAGAAAATGAGTATTCGCACACATAAGAACCACTTACACTGCTTCTACAGCTACTATTCTTTTGGGTCATTCAGACTTGCCCTGTGGTGAGGTGGCTATCGGGTGGCTAAAATCCTCTTTTCCTTCTTATTTCCATTGTAGGAATTGGCTAAAATATCTCTCCCCTTATAATCTTTTCTTATTCTCCCTCTGGAGCAGGTGACATAATATAGTACATGTGGAATCAGTGCAGTGCCTTTGATTTTACAGTCCGAGGTGTTTAACGTGGCTGTTTTGCCAGTAGACCGCGGTGTGAGCTCTGGGTGAGGGCCAGCAGTCACTCTCTGCCAGTGGAGTATCCCTGGTTTCAGTGTTCTTGGCATTTACTATGAGATGGCATGAAACCTGGACTGGCTCAGTAGAACGGGGAAAACCCATTCTCTGTTAGTAAAATGTAAAATAATAAACAATATAAAATAACAAAATATAGATATTGTTAGTTTTTTAATTTTTTTTTGTTTTTTTTTTGTTCAGATTTTCAAGAAACACTGTGTTGGTTAACTAAAAACATATAGGTCTACCACAAAAAACAACGTGTATAGTGCAATAGGGAAATATATATTTTGTGCTATTTATAATAATGACTACAGTATTTGTTTTTAATCAAAGAAATTAAGTGCAGCACTTGATGATGTCATTTTGGGTTGAAATTGCACATTAATAACAAAATAAAGAAAGAAAGGCCGCTCTTATGTACATGTGTATTTACAGATGGAATGATATCACTGTAGAACATTGGCTACTTCATGTGTAGGTCTGGATCTGCATTTTAAAGTGTCTAACTGTTGTGATTGGCTAACTGCACTTGACTGTGTGTCCACTGCCTTCTTTCCCCCATTAACTGACTCCACATCTGTTTCTCCCATTCCAGCCTGGGTTTAAAGTCCCTGAAGGTGCCGTTAAATTAGAGCCAGCACAGGTTTATAAATGTAAAATCCTCCAATAATCTTGCTCTGACATGACCCCTAATCTTCTCCTGCGCTGGTGAATGGGTTGAACGGTGCTAACGAACAGTGACACGTTTGGGACACCTTTTAAGAGCTGTAGGTGCAGACAGGGAGGATTTTTACTGGAGACGCCCCCTTGGTCACACTGGAGATCAGAGCTGGGCCAAGGATCCTTGTTACTGTAAAGGCAACAAACATATTGTTTAGTATTGGAGGTATTAATAGTAGGTGGCGTGTTTAACTACCTATGTACAACCATATTTTAACCTAGTTTTAACATAACCTGCTGCTTCTATCACTACATGTGTATCAACAATATCCTTCACCATCAGTGGTAAACCAGAGGGGATAGAGCTGCTGTAAAGGACAGAAGAACAGAGACAAAAAAGCATGTCTCTGGGCTCCAGTGGAGGGGGCTCGCTAAACTAGCCTGTCTAATGCAATTAATCTAATTGGTGCTGGCGTAAAGTGACAAATGACTACCTTTCACACTAGGGACGCAGAAACCTCAGGAGATAGATTTGAGAAGGGATTCCTAGGTAGTTAATGGCATATCTGTAATTCCATCTTAAACTCTTTTCTAAATGGTACAAAGTGGTTATTACATTACATGATCCCTGTTTCTTTGTATGTATATGATATGCCACTCATGTTGATGTATTTTCACTGATCATTAACACATACCTCTGTGTGCCTCGCAGTCATGCCACGGCTATCAGCAGGT
The DNA here is from genome assembly GCF_009829125.3 of Periophthalmus magnuspinnatus. Classification (NCBI taxonomy): domain Eukaryota; kingdom Metazoa; phylum Chordata; class Actinopteri; order Gobiiformes; family Gobiidae; genus Periophthalmus; species Periophthalmus magnuspinnatus. The sequence goes on from NC_047126.1 coordinate 12,034,863, forward strand.
CTGCCCTATTTGCTTGCATCTGCATGCATTTACACTTGACATTTGAGTTTTTGATTTAATCTCACAACATATGCACATGAACTGTGCATATTTCAGGGAAATTGTGTTAATGCGTGCCCTTTTACATAACCCTGATTACTCGCTGCTGCATCAAAAACCTTTTTGTGGACATTGATTTCCGCCTTGGGCCACACGAGTGAACCTGCATGGGCGATCTCAGTGGATATAATGAACTTAAAGCGAGCCAGCTATTACTGGAACCTCTGACATTTTGACATTATCAAATGCCTCACTTGAACCATATACAGAAATATTCCACTCTTCTTATACATGCTATTTGCATTTGAGGAAGTGTGGGGAAGTTTCACATGTATAGCTTCAGATAATTTTGATTGCATCAGACAGACGTCTTCAAGTATGCTTCAGATGTTTATGTAAACTGGAAACAGTTTGGAAAAATATCTGGTTGGCTGTGAAACTCCTCGTTTGTGTGATTTCTTCTTTACTGACAACCTTGAACTTTGAACCCAATAATTGTTCAAAATTGTAACCTCTGAACTTTGGAGCCCATAAAATAACAACGAAAAAAGGAATCCAGAGGAGGAATGCTGTTCTGCTCCCAGGGCAGGTACAAACACGACTCTGCTGAGCCTTCCAAAAGTGGCCCAAAACACAGCTCATGTTTCCAGTGCTGAAGTCCAACAGACCCCACATCTTCACCTCCCTCCTCTGGACCTTTTTCAGGTTGTTTTCCATAATATCCCGGTCTTTACCTCTCACTTCATCCTTTTCCTCTTTGGATTCCCAGAGTCCACCCCCCTCTGTCACCTTTGCCCCCTTCTCTGCCCCCTCCCTCAGCCTCTCTCTGTCTGGAAAGGAAGCGCTGGCCATTAAACATGTCTGCTGGGGTCTGGGCTCGGCAGAACAACCGTCACATTGTATGACCCCGCCTTGGACCCCAGACGGACTAATGAATAAGGCTAACGTGCCCCCTCCTCACACATCACCATCCACACCCCCCACCCCACCCGCGGCCCGGGCCAGACCCCCAGTAGGTAATTCCCCCACTCCTTTCACAGGGTCCCAGACATGTCCCGTGGTCTTTGACGGAGGCTTTATCTTTTCACTGGACAAATGTGTGTCATTGGAGGTTAAAGAAAACACAACATTTTTCTCTAGTTACAGTGGTACACCCTGTTATCACACCTCCTACACTTGTACACTGTGTCTGATACATAAACACTTCATGTAGGTGTTGTGGGACATCTTCAGCCCCGAGTGATTGAGAAGAATATGTAAATAAAGGAGGAGACAGTGAGGGGATTATATGAGACTGGCAGAGGCTCCTGACACTGACTGGACAAAAGGCTGCGTGAAAACAGGATTATCGAACACACAGATGCCATTATAGAAAGAAGGTTTCAAACTAAAAAAAACAAAAAAAACAAATGAAGTGTGAGGATTCCACTTTTTACTTTATCACCCTGTAGTAAAATTATACATGTAAATTTGAATTAAGATTATTTTTCCATTCATTTGATAAAATTGCACAAAATGGCCATGGGTATTTTGTTTGACACACTTCAGTTTAGGGTCTGGCCATGCGCAGTATCCTTATCATTACAACAGAGTAGCAATGTCTCTGTGCGTTTGTTCTAATCAATATTGTGCTCATGCATTTATTTATGTATTTATTTATTTGCTCATAAAGGCCTTTTGTCATTGGTACAGCTATAGGGTTGACAATCAGGCATCTTCTTGCTCCTTGCAGCAGCCAGGGTCTTCCCTAATGGCACCAAAGGCATCAGAGCCGTGGCGTTCCTCTCAAAGCCTGTATCCCTGGGAGGTTTAACAATGGTGACATGTGTAGGCCCAGTGCATACAAATACCCCTCGTTCAGTGTGTCCATGGCTGGCCTCTCTATTCCCTGTCATGTTTGTCTTTACATCATGGACATCATTTCTCAACACTCAGCGATTCCGAGTGCTCTCATTATTAGTCTCACGGCCGCAGCTGTACACACTAATGTATTCTGCACACACAGCTAGTGACTGCCGCTATCAAAGGACTTGCCTGAACGACCGTAATAACTGGAAAATTATTTCTGATAGCCTGAAACAATCTTCCAAATCATCACAGAACTTTATTAAAATAATATCAAATCAAATTAGCCGGCGTACCCCTGTAATGAATTAAGTAAAGGGTTATGCCAGAATTAATCCCATCATGCTCGGAGGCAGAAGGGGGAAGCGCTGGGACCGTTTAATAAACCAGTCAAGCCCCTCGGAGCGCCAGGGCCGGTCTAGGATCCCACGTCCGCCCTCATGCCCGCTCCAGAGGCACAACACATCAAAAGACATCCTCCTCCTCTCCTCCTCTGTCCTTTTCTTCTCTCAATCCCACAATCCTTTTCTCTCCTCGTCTAAATAATCGGTCCCTTCACTGCCCCCCTCCCCGTGCACCATTATGCCCGTGGCTCAGATTATTCATATGGGGGTGAATCTTAGGAATCTCTCCAAAGGCAGCTGATAACTACCGGAGCCCGTTGGGAAGGCCAGCGCAGTATCTCTCCTGTCAGGCACAAATCAAGTAGTTCATGTTGCTTTTCAGGCAGAGTTTTCAAGAATGCAGTTTTTCAATTAAGAAGAATATTGTCCTACATTTCAGTATCTGTTACCATAGGAAATTACCATAACCTTTTTATAAAACTATAACTATAAAAAAGCAACACATATTTGATTATTCAAATTCACCAATTATAATAATTATTATTATTTATTTTCTGAAGGAAAGATAGACACCCTGCTTGTCTCCCTGGTGATCATATTACTTTGCCAAGAATTTTTCACAATACAGCATTAAATATATCTATCTGACCAATCTGTTGTTTTTGCTAAAAAAATATCTTTAAAAACATGAGCGATTTTGCCTCTCTGCAGATCTGGCCTGTCATCTGTCATCTCCTTGATACATCATCTACATGATGATAGACAAGTTGTCTAAGTTCCAAGCTCCATGGAGGCAAGTGGCAGACCTTCCTCCTGAAAAGCTACATAGTGAAACTTTACATCTCACTGATTCTAGAGCTTGGTTAAACGAAACGGCAAATAACTTAACGTAAATCAAAAATGCACAAGTACAGCAGCAGTAAAATAGGACTTATCAGGAACAGAAAGAACCAACCATTCCTTGTTGAAATTACTTTTTACATTAAACTAAACTAGGAATAGGACTTCAGCATTATGTATAGATGTACCTTTACTACATGAGAACCACTGTAATAGTAAGTATGATTAATATCGTCTCCGTGACAACAGTAGATTCCACATGATCTGATCTCACCCGCATTCATTCCTTCTCGTGTATTTGTTCGCTGCCTCTCACCCATGACTACTGGAGCTTTTGCCTTCCCTGTGCTCAGCCTGCACTAGTCCAGTCCTGTCCCGGAAAGCTCAGGTCTGGGGGTGGGTCATGGTGTCATGCAGGTGGAGGAGAGATACCATGTCTTATAATGCAGCATGGAGGAATACTTGAAGAAGGCTTGTGTTTTGATTTAAAAAAAAAAAAGAGCTTTGATTTTTTTCTATAATAATACGTCTGGATATGTCATGATATTCCTGCATTTCAAATACAGTAGGTGCACGCTCAGAAGGGTACATGCAGATAACCCCAGCAGCCCGCCCATGCTCGTCTTTCTCCATGTGTTTTCAATGTGTGAGAAAGTGTGAGAGAGTGAGAGAGAGAGGAGGGGTCAGTGCTGCTCCCCTCAGGAGGTTCTGTCCCGTGCCATCTGGCCCCTCAGAGGACTGGGCAGGAGCAGGAGGGGGCATGTACTCATAGTGTCTTGCTATTGCCCTGATACAGTTGCGTTTATGTCTTTCTGTATTTTATAGCGAGGTGGCCTTTTCTCAGCAGCTTCACGCAATTCAGTAATATTATTCATCGATGGCACGAGTATTATGTAGTAGATTTGTTTTCAAAGCACATTCACACGTCTTAATTATTACCAAACAAACAACAGCATAATGTTTTAATGAAGTGCTTCTTTTTCCCAGTATTCTGATCCCCCTAAAACAGTGTAGTAATAGTGCTGTAGTCTTGCTTCTAATAGTTGTTTATCTTGAGTTTTGATTACATATTTCTATTCTCTTGCTGCTCGTGAACTTTGCAACACCACTGTGGGACAAATCAAGGCTCTATTGTCTTATCTGATGTCCTCAAAAAATGTTTAATTAAATAAGTAAAAAAGCGAACACTCAAGATTTCGCTTCATCAACAATATGTTTCCTATTTTCATTCTTTTTTTTTGTTTTTATTTATTTATGTTCTTACTCATGGGAAAGGCTTGGGCAGCTGATGAGGTCCAGTTAGAGATAGCGCCCAACAGCCTTGACACCCACAGCTGTACTCACACGCACACAAATGCACACACACACCCACACCCACGCACACACACACACCCACATAAACAGGGTCTGGATTGGGGGCATCGCAGGCGCTCCGTTAAATAATCACCACACATTTCCATTCATTGTGATGAGGATTTGTTGCTATAATAAGGCTGGCAAAATCATGAATATTCACACACACTTTAAGCAATTATGATAATCTGTATTATTCCTGTAGCCTCCGCAGTGCTATCTGTCAGAGGAGGCGGTTACAGAGGCCAGAAAAGTAGGTTGGAGTAGTGTGCAGTTTTTACACTTCCCAAATCAACTATTTTTGTACTTTTCCCTTTGTTTCTTGTATCGTTCATCCTTTTCTTCTTCATTGTGTTGTATGGAGAGGAGGGGTATAGGGTCCCGCAGAGGAGAGGCCCTTGGGTGCTACAGCGCTGGCAGCACTGTGGGTCTAATCTTCCGGGTCAGTCCTGGCGCTTTCATCTTTTCTCACTCCGAGCTCCGCGTGTTTGATGTGAACTTAGCCCAGGAATAACTCTGCCTTTCTTCTCGGCTAACCTGGCCCTGGAGAAGAGGCGAAAGCACTTTGTTGTTATCCTAGGAGCCAAACAATGCTGCAAGGAGGAAGAAAAAAGCCCTAATGAAAGCCTTTTGATCCCCAGTGATATTACAGAGAGAACCTTGAGAGCAAGAGGCAGCAAATATATTTTATAAAGATTGTGCCGAAATCGCAGAAATCAAAATGCAAATTGCCCCAGAATGTTTCGACTGAATTTCTGGCCATAATTCACACCCTTTGAAATTAATTATTTGAGATTTGCCTGCATTTGTTTCAAGCTTGAAGAAGAAAGAAGAAAGGAGCAAGCTAATTTATTGTACTAGAGAAATTTAAATTAGGGCAGAGAGCCTTACAGGGTTTTTAGTCATTCATTTTCTCAGGTCCATGCAAAAACACAATTTCGCTGCTTTTCTCCCACAATAATGCTAAGATTCATTGTAATTCCTGGTCTGAATATGTTCATTAGCACCGCACAACACTGAGCCATACAACAAAAGGCCACTTGTTATCTATTCTTGACCTATAACTTCTGACCTTGACCTTTTGACCCTCTGTTAGTGGGCTAGCCAATATACAGGATGCAGAAGTTTGAAGATAATAATTATATTCTCTGCTGTACACAGAATTACAGCTCTTAGTGATGAAAGTTATACAAATTTGTGCTAGTGCTATTAAACCATTAAGAACTAAGTGTGAGCTGGTACTGACCACAGCTCAGTGTCGACTACTGCAGCGAGATAATAACATCTACTCATTGTGCCCATTACAGGAAAATGTGGAAGTATGTGAAAGAGAAAAATAATTTAGTCCGATTAGGTTCACTTGATAAAACTGTATTTTAGGTTCTTATGTACAGACATCTGTTTGTCTGATATCTTGACAGTTTGGGTTGCACTCTGCTGCCTTGCTCAGAAGTGTCACGTGATATTACTGCGATGTGTCTGGTCAGCTGATTTCGTTAGATCCGGGAGGCCTCCGAGGTCCGGAAACACACCCACCAGACTATAAATCGGGATTAAAGGGCGTACCAACTCTCTCACACCCGGGATACAGTTCTGAAGATGTCGGACTGCAGATGGCGCTGTCATCCTTTTGTGCTGTTGTCCTACAGCATCAAAATCAGTTGAGCTGACGCATCAGGGCAGAATGCAGCCCGAAGTACATGCAGGACAGATTCATGTTTTTAACAGATCCCATTCAAAACACAACCCTATTTATTTATCTAGAACATGGAATGTAACATGTAAGCCCTTGTTGTATTCAAACCCAAAGACCATTTTTTTAAAGTTAACTTAAACTCTCTGGCACTGACAGGTTAAACAACAACTTCAACACTGTCAGTTCTGTGCTGTGTAGAGTGTAAAAGCTTTGTCGTTTCAACCTTAAATTTGAAAATAAACGGATGAACCCAAAGGGCAAAAAAACAGGTCCCAAACACTCCCCTCTCTTAAGAAGTAGGAAGTGCACCTTGGATGTGAACACGCCTGCTGCCATGGTGATAGCCCAAAGCTCGGTGCAACAGCAGCACATTAACCCCTCTTGACCCTCTATTCTCACCTGTGATAAAAGAGGAGGAAGAGGAGGGAGGAGCTGCCCCCTTTCTACCAACACGCACTTTGGAGTACCCGGGCACCAGCAGGCCCTTGAGAGCCCGCGGTCATTAGGAGAGCTTTATTCTTGGAGAGCCGGAGAAAGAGACGAGAGACTGGAAGATAATGTATGGTCAAGGCTGCAGACTTGTGGGCATGGGACGAGGAGTTTTCAGACACAAGGACCACGCAAGACAGCTGCTGTGGGCTTTGTGTTTGTCTTTCAATCGCTGTTGAAAAGGGTAAGAATTAGCTAGCACATTGCTGACTTACAACAGTGGACATACAGTGGTCTATGTCGTTCTTATTGGCCTACTCTTTGGGTTCGGTTTTAGGATGACACTCAACTGAAATGGGAAAATGCTGAAAAAGACATACAGGGAATCCTCTGTTGTCTCAGTTTTGAAGCTACGGGAGCTGGTAATTCTGTGCATAAATCAAACAAAAACAGTATAACTTACCTGTCTCAACATAAAACTCACATACACATGAATTAATACAATATGACCCACTCAGTGTCTCCTTCCATTGACTGTGTGGCACTGTGGGGATAACCTCATCTTCAGTGGTCAGTAATCCTGCTCCAAATCAATAATAAAAGACTTCCTTTCATCTCAGCTGTGGTCCTGATAAAGTTGAGAGGGCGTGAATGGCCATAAAGGATCAATGTGTTCAGTGAAACCCTGAGAGCTTCTGAAATGACAAAATAATGTGAAGTGCTACTCCCCCAGAATAAATGGGCAAAGCACATGCACATTTGATGATATGAAGAAAATAAATGAATAATGCATTGGCTATCAATGAGGAGCAGAAGACACATTGCTTTAGGCCATAGTTAAGCCTCTATTCATGAAGAGGAGACAGACACAAAGGCCTGAGGTCTGTGAGAGTCCAGAACCAGGCAAAGAAACCAGGACACATGGTCAAAAACAGATCTGTAGTTTTCTCCTATATGACACTCACTATCAGTAATAATGAAGTGATTTTAAGATGGTTGTTTGTTTACACTTGGATTAGCCTTAAGAACCAGGATGTAAGAGTGAGGCCCCAAGATTACAGAGGTAATACATGCTCAGAGCACACTCCATTGTTATTCTTAATCTGATCTGCATTTTCCATAGGCTCATCGCAACCCTGTTCATTTGTGAGCCCAATTTAAACAAACACAGCAAGTTTATTCTGTCAAATAAAACACATTTTCAAAATCCAAAAACATTAGAAGACACACATATATAAATGTTTACCCTACTTAACAGACTGGCACACAATATAATGATACCACACAAAAAGTATCCTAACTATCCCAGGTTGAAATTCCTAGCTTGGTCAGACTTTGTTTTATTTCACATATAATCAAATAACAATACATGAACATCCCCAGCTTTCACAAACCATTAGATTATTATTCTTAGTCCATAGGGTTACACTGACCATACACATGATATATACATGCTGCACTAATCCTGGGAGATTATAGTTTTCCTATGTGTCCCTTATTTTTCTTGCAGGAGGAAAACACGGATGGGTGAAGAATGCAGGGGCCTGGAGGCCAAGGTTTGAACCTGTGTCTGTTTCATGTCAAGTCCCATTTCTGGAGCGGGGGGTTGGGGGCAGCCTGGCATTTTCACTTCTGAGGCCACTGTTTATATGGCCCAAGGACTCTGCTCAGCCTCATCAGCCCGGGCCCCCGAACGCCTCCATCAAACAGCCTTCAGAGACAACTCAAAAAACCCATTCTTAACCAACACCCGAAATGTCACACTTTTCTCCGATTTTCATTATTTATCCTCCAAAATAAATCTTTTAAGCAAACAGCACTTTATGTCAGCTAGGGGACATTTAGTCATCAGCCACATTTGTACTTGAATGTTTTGACATGTTATTGCAGGCCTGTGATTTAAAGGGCAGTGACATACAGTGACCATTCCAGCACTGTTACAACGCGTTACTTCACCCAGTCGCCAAGTCGTACGGACCCATGACACAACCGCACCCGCGCCCCTGTCCTAATGTCACACGTGTCCCAACAGTTTTACTTCAAACTCCCCCTCCCGTCACCCTCACCCATCTCATTCACCCCCCCATTATGTCTTAAAAGCACTGTCCATTATCCTTCAAACCCATTCACCGCCACTTGTTTGTCTATCTTATCATGCTTTTCATTAATCTCTTCACCCCCTCCTGTCTCCAAAATGGTCCCCGTCTCGGTTGCGTGTTTTGTCTGTGTGTAGCATATGCTCAGAGTGGCATCCCGTGGCCGGAGAGCTGCAGGACTTGTCTGCTCCATGTCGAGGGGAGGATGGACGTTTGAGAGGACCTCGGGCATGGGTCTATGTCACCAGAGCTTAGGATCAACAACACAGCACATGTTTGAACAGGTCATTCGCTTTTAATGTGTGTGTTTGTAGGGTTAGAGAGAGATCAAGTGAAGACCAGTGGGCTAAAGGTGTGCAATATACCGAAAATATATATCAGTAATTCAATTTTAATTTGATTACAATTCTGTTCAGTTTAATTGAGCTAAATTACTTCATCTGCTTCTTCTGAAAGTTCACAATTCACTGTAGTCAGTTAAATCCACCTGTAACTCACTCGGAGGCTTACAGAGGGTGGCCAATAGGAATGGGTGGAGTAAAGTTCTGGTTTCAAGGATAGAATGCAATCGACAGAAAAGCACTGAATCTGAATACGATGACATCACCTAAAACATGGGTGATATCTGTTATCGGTGGTACAGTTTCAGATACAGACATGGAAAGCAAAAAATTGTGTGTTGGGTTTTAGACCAGGAGAAAAAATGTTTTACAAGGCATCTGAATATTATAGATAAAATCACAATTGTTTATACACTACATAGACATTTGGTACAATTCTACTTCCCTCCAACATTTCAAATTCAAAATGTAATCCCTAATGTAATTTTGTAATTTTCTAGATTTTCACTCAAACAAAGTAAATTTTATAGGCTACACTGCTTAGCCAAAAATGACCCCAAAGTTAAAACTGCATGCTTCACCTACTTTTGAAACAAGTAATACTTGACACTGAGTTCGGTCGGTCACATACACACATTGCACTCACAAACCTTACCCTCCCTTCTCGGTCATTTTCAAACCAAGACATAGATGGCCTGATGCCAACTGCAGTGCTTTTAATTGGAGGTTGAAAAAGCTGTGATTTAAGAGTGTCAAACCTCGAGGAGCACCCCTTTGTGCACCCTTCACCCCAGTTTTTGGCTTTGCCCACTTCCCAGCCCGGGATCTCACCAGGGCATGCAGGCTTCCTTCTACAACAATGCTTGTTTTGTCTTGAGGTTGTGGTCTAACAGTTGTCACAGAATGATCCCATACCAATATGTTAATTGGCTTGACAACCGATGAAGCCGTATTTGAAATTAAGAGAGCTTTTGTCCCGATTGCTCTAACAGCTTTTCAGAGCAACTATCTTTAGGCCGGGCCACTATCTCAGAGATTAGCAGCCTTCTCTGCAGCACCACAAAAGGCTGAGAATATTTCCCACATATGTTATGCCATATAACCCCCTCCTCTGTGTCATTCTATCCAAGTATGAATGAAGACAAAGACACTGATTTGAGGCCAGTGGGTGCCAGGGGACATGCTAATTATGACAGACTTTACAGTTGTTATTGTTCTTTTATCTGCTCTGAGCACGGCCCCCTTTCACTTACATCATGTTCATGTTAGTGCATAGGGCAGCACATTCAAGTAAAAGTAGTGAGACATCGATGTGTGAGGACTCACATATATTCAGAGAGTAGATTATTAAAATGGGAAAAGAGCATGTCATCATTTACTGCTAAACTCACTACGTTTATATGCTCAGGTTTATATGCTCACATGTGTTTGTGGCATTAGGGAGATGATCCTGAGTAAATTGAAGTACACAGTTATATATTTTTGTAGTGTGCATGTAAACATATTCTACTACTTGTACCACTACTTCTATTGCTGTTTCCTATAGCCTGTCTAACCTATTTTTTTAAGAATAAGATTCACATTTTAACATTTGGTGACATCAAATTTCAGATGGAGGACAAGAGCCTTTATAAGTTTATTGGGATGGCTGTTTTTGAAAGAAATGTTTTGTGGACGCAAATGTTTTTAGAGAGACATGGAATCCACATGACTCCATGTCTCTCCTTATGGCATATTCACCTTATGGCTTGCAGTCATCTGGCCTATGCAATACACCACATATTTAATTTAAAAATGAGCAAAGAATCACTTTCATTTGTGCCGTCAATGTTCAAAGTTAATGCTTCTAGAGTTTGTGGAACTCTTGTTTTGTTGAGTTAATTTCCTATTTTAGACATTGGAAATATTTTTACATGTTATTGCCAATATTTCGGTATTGTACAGTCATTTGGGCTAAAATACAATAACTTTGGCCTTTATGTACGATAATATTGTGTTAAGGATCTGGCAACACTGCTGTCTTTTTGCTTCTCATATTTCACCCCCACATCCGGCTTTACGTATTAATTTCTTTCTCTGACAATGTATTTGATACAAACATACACTTATCTCACTTCTCTACCCTGTTTCTCCAAAGACAAAACATGGATTACACATTTTAGGGGCAAATCAACTTCCCCTTTGGGCTTCACACAAGTGACGCATCATCCCAGGATCAGCTACCACAAAGAGCCAGCCATTTTTAGCGGGTGGATCTTTCACTGCCAGGAAAAAGACTATCACAGCACCAAAAGCTCTTTCAGTCGTATTCAAATAGTGATTCTGGCTCTGCTTTTCATCTCCATAAAGAGCCTTATATAGCACTGAGCCGGTCTGGGCCAGGAGACAAGTGCAGGGAAAGAGTGTGTCGTAAAACAGAAATATTGCTGTGCTCTGTGTTGAACTTGTCCAGGTCTGTAATGCCTGTGTCTCACAGGTGGATCACTGGACAGACTGACCCTGTAAAATGTCTTACTTTGAGACACTGAGAACTCTTTTCCACTCTACAGAAAACACTACTAACACTTTGTAAACCAATGTAACCAGGGGAATGAATCTGTAAATAGTCATGTGATGTCCGACCATGATGTGTCAGTAAACGCACCGCCATAGTCACGTCTGCTGTCATTGACTGCTGACTGTAAAAAGGTGTGCATGCCAACACACTCAGCGTGGATTCAACTGACCCGTGTTGTTTCCGTTACAGCAGCTGTTGCTCCTTTCTCCCTCATTTATATTCAGTTTTAGATTTACTGTCAGATTTGTACTTGCTGTAGTTTTACAGTCTCTTATTTATAACTTGTCCGAACATTAGTAGTGCAGTAGAGTAGTCTGTTTCAGGGTTAGCACAAGACACTTTAGACCCTGCAGGCTCCACATGCACTTTAAACATCTAAAGCTCAGCACACTTTAGTCCAGTTACACTTAAGCACTTTATACATTAAAGACTAACTACAGCACTTAAACAAAATAGTACAAGCACTTCCACTGTAATATAGTATTTAACTGGTTGTTTAGGTACTAACTTTGATTTACTTTAGTAAGATTCGGTTAAATTTAATATTTTATATTGTTGTGCTGTCCAATTTTTTTTTTGTGTGTGTAGCTAGCTAAAAAAAAAATAAATTAAAAAATAGCATGAGTGTCTAAATAAACTTTGTACATTGCCACTATATACTGCCTTTGTCCTTTGTTTTGCCAGATTTGCCTGGCATTTATATTAAGGAGACCTTTACTTCTTCCTGGTTACAGTTTGAGTATTTATATGTCTTTTGGTCATGGGGTGATAAAAGGTGAAATGTAGTTTACAGGGTACAAAAGAAGGTTGTATTATATCAACTGGACACACTTTTTAGAGTGGATATGTTTTGCCACTCATCCAAGTAGATTCTTCTGTTCTGACAGGGTTTTAGTAAGTCTTAAAAATTTCTCAGAAGGGAGGAGCTAACTGAACTGAAACTAACAGACCCTAGTCTACAGTGTGTGATATTAGTGAAGTCAAGGGTTTACATAGACATTTTTCAGGGTACAACACATTTGCCCCTAGAACTGGTTTAGTCCTGATTTACCCTCGGTGTAATCTCGGGTTAGACCTGCTTTGATTTACTATCTTGCTTGGATAATGCTGGGAGGAAAAAAACACTGTGAAGAATGTAAGTTACGTCTTTGTTATTCACATGTCCAAACACAGGCTGAAGGTCATGTTCACTCTGATCTTCAACTGCTTCATCTTGAGGTCACATTATTTCCAACAAGCTAAATGTAGCCATGTAACTCACTTATATGCCAAATGTAATAAAAACTGTGAAAGGGAGAATATAAAAAACCTCTTGATTAGTTGGCCTACATTTTAAAATGATCTGCTGTTTTGGGCCTTAAATAAAGTAAGCATAGTGGTAGAGAAGATAATCAACTGGCCTCATTGCAATGACTATTTGCATGTAGGGCAATTGAACAAAGTGCAAGTGAATGGAAATCAGGTCGTTCCTGGGGGGCACTGGTAATGAACTGGTGGAACTGAGGAGATGGGGACTAGAGAAGAGAGAGGAGGAGAGGAGCTGACCTCTGCTCTGCTGTAAAGCCACCAACCGAAGGTGCATAAAGGGGGAAGAAAGAGGGGGAGGAGAGATGGGGGAGAAAAAGGGGAAAGGAGATGAGAGGAGTTAGCTGAGAGGAGGAGAGGAGCTGACCTCTGCTGGAGCACCACAGCCACACATACACACCTCAGCCAGCCTCTCTAAAGTGCGGTAATGTCTCTCTGTAATGATGACGCTAAGTGATGGTCTGCTCTGAAGGAAACGCTGCTTAAGAGGTAAGTTAAGAAAGGTCCCACTTTATGACATTTTCTCAGTTATACAGAAAAGGAGGTGCATTCTGATGTGTGATTCTCTTTGTGTCCCAGGTAGGGCCACCTCGGTCTGAATTTGAATATATTTCTTGCAGTTGGCATCTGTGGCCTAGAATGTTGAAATAACATCATACAAGAATAACTACACCAAAAGCAGCAAATATGCATTTGTGAATATATAGCCAGGTTAGGTTGGCTTTAAGATTGATCGTGATTTTGACCAGTATCCCTCATCTCAATCCCCTGTGCATACGTAACTGCCTCATCTGCTCCTCTCTCCCTTCTCCTCTGCCTGTCCGGGGGCCTAATTTAGCCTTAGTAGGCTCTGCCGGTGCCTAAGAGAATTCTCCTTTATGCAAGCCAGGTAAAATAAGAGCGGCGCTCGGATGAGGCCCTCTCCATCATGGTGGATGGGGGGAGTCACGGGTGACACCCCCTGATCAGGTGTGCATGCGTAATGGCCGTCCCAAAATAATCACTGCTTTGAATAATTTCCTCGCTCTGTCTCTCGCCCCATGATTCTTGCTGCTTCGACTCGTTTTGTGGCGGGCATCCCATAAATCCTTGCGGTAAATGTAAATCAGTGGGCCGGGTGCGTCTGACAGATGGGGGCTGCGAGGAGTCCTGGGAGATCTCTCCTCTCACCTTTCCCTTCAGCTGCAATGGATGAAGCACTAGCCGGTCTAGCTAAATAGCATTAGTGCTGGTCCCTCACTTAAGAACAGAAGGAGCATGAGGCTAGATAACATGTGATCAGTGGACATGAAGTATGGTCTGAAGGCTGCGTGTTTGTCCAGGCAGAGCAGTGTCAGTAAACAGCCGTCTGTGTTGTTGTTATGATGGGAAATGGGGTGGTGCAGGTGGAGGGACGCAGACTTGCGTATCTGGAGCTGTCAGCTCCTGGGAGGATTGTAGATCTGAGGGTGGAGGGAGCATGAGGAGGAGGCAGCAGGGCCTTCCTTGGTCCCCTCGGCTGTCTGTGGAGCAGAACCATCTCTCATTAAGGGAGAGTGCCGAGGAGACACTTGAAAGTGACATTCACCCCCCCACACAGCCCCCTCCATTTTAGAGATGCTATGCATGACGGCCACTGCCACTCAGCCAGCAGGGTCACCTCTCCCTCTCACTGTCTCTGCGCCTTCGCCTGGGGGAGAATATCAATGGTGTTGTGCTTTTGGCATATATACATACAGCACCTATAGCCTTTAATGAAATCCATCAATTACACAGCCTTCACAGGAAGACCTGGGTGACAATGGTGAAAAGAAAGAGGCAAAACAACATGGTCATTAATGTGGCTGGAGGATGGGGAGGAGACACATAATATGCAAAGAGATGAAATGCTCTGTGTTCTTGATGTGTGGATAAAGGAAGAGGAGCTGAATCAAAGGCTGCAGCCCGCTGAGGGTCAGGGGCTCTGGTGGGATCATCTCTCTGCGCCGAGCGTCGATTCTGACCCTCCAGATCTGACCCTGGGCCTTGACTCCTCCGCTCATATCCATCTCTTTAATCTCAGGAAACTCCATAATGAGCTACCCTTCATCCCCTCAGAACAATGTGCCCGTATCTATTGTGCCTGTCTGACCAGTGGCATCATGTAGTCTCTTTTTACCTCCTAACACGCAGCACGTTTTTGGAACTACCATGTTTTCATCTCGTTCTGTAATTACTTGACAAAACACATCTTTATAAAAAGCATTTCCTGTTGACTTCCTGGGGCCATCGGTTGTCTGTCCAGTGGTCACATTTGCCCTGTAATCGCCATTGAGTTGCTTGAACCCTGCTCTCAGCCAATCAGTTTCCTCTACCCAAGCCAACTGAGCACATAAATAAATGACCATAATGTCCCTCTGTGCTGTCATACTTCTTAACCCGAGCCAAGCACTTGTAATTAAATTCACACAGATATGCTGAAGCCAACCCACCCTGTCTGAAGATGCAAAACAGTCCAGCGCACGAGGGTGTTACAGTGTACCAAAGTCACATCCAGCCATAAATCCTGGCGAAGTCTGGTCTCATCAAGGAGACGTAAATGGACACAGACGCTCCAGAGAAATCCTGTAAGTAATTTGTCTCAGAATCCTTTCATTTGCTTTAACTATCTGTTTGTCACTTGGTCTATTTTGGACAGCATTTAATCACAGATGGGTCAGCGGTCAGACCTCAGCTATGGCTCTTGATGAGAAGGCAACAACGAGCTAAATATTCAAATGCTAGCCCAAAGTTGGACACAGCAAAAAGGAAATTGCTGTGGGTCATTTATTTTAAATAGTTTAGCATTTTATTTGTTATGTTTGTCATAGTTAGTTGACTCGTTTATGTTTTAGACTACGAAAATGTATATAGTAAACTCAGTATTTTACTTAGAATATAGCGATTTATGCAACAGCAGGAAGAAACGTTGAACTTGTTTGGAGGTCATATTCTTAAATGTCAAGCGCATCACCAGAACTACACCTTCGCTCCAGTGAAGTTTGGCAAAGGGAACAGGGTGACAGAAAATCAGGTTGCTAATCACTCACCAACTTATATTAGAGGTTTGGTATGGATGAATCAGCCAAAAAACAACAAAAGGGATGTTAAAACATTCCTAACAAAACACGTTTTCTGTAGAAACTATGATTTTCTGTGGCAAATACTATGAGCTCTTTGCATGTGTTGATTATTTTGATAGCTACTAATATCTGGTGTTGTGTCAAAGCATCAGTGGAAATGTATATATTTTTGTAGAAACCAGATCATTTAGAATTGCCATTAGTGTGTGGATGATAGTTTTATTTTTTTATTTTTAGCAAATATTCAAATGTGTCTGCTCTGCAATAATGGAAACCACTGTGTTCAATTATCTCAGAATAGCTGCCAATTGCATTAACCGTGATCTCTGCTTTTGAGCTAAACATTTATATATTTGATCTAGTTAATTTAACAATCCATTTCTACAATTAGGTTAGTTCATTATGACATCTTTCCATTCCCCGGCTGCATTAAGACGAAATCTGTACTTTCCAAATAACACACTGATCCATTCTTTCAGCATGGATTGAGAGTGCATATTCTTGGCTATTTGCAGTCCCCATCACACCGGCTGAGAGGGGAGAATAGCCAGTGTGCCCGTGTGAGGGATAATTTGTACCTTCTCAATGAATGAGGAGGACAGGCAAATTACTGGCTGAATGCGGACTGCCTGTGGATCCCACTGTCAGAAAGAGAGAGGAGGGCAGAGAAGGAGAGTGTAATTATCAACTAGCAAAGTGCATTCATATTCTATCACAAAAGGATTGGGGATGTGGGTGGACGAGAGAAAGAGTGAAGGAGGTTGCAAAATGGATGGAGAGAGATATGGAGAGAGTATGGGGGGAGGGCATGGGGGGGTGAAGGACTCCTGGACCAAATGGATGTAAGGCCGTAAACAGGGTTAAAAACAGCCTTCTATGGTCTGGATACATGAATGGAGGCACATTAAGACCTTTTAGCCCAGCGCACAAGCACCTCTTTGGAGTTAAAGACGAGCAAAGCCAAGCTGGAAAGAGAGGGATGCAGGAAGATGCAGAAGAGAGGAAAGGAGGGGTGGTTACGAGGCTGTAGTGGGCTTCATAATGAAAAGCACTCATTTTTAATTTGAATAGACTCATATAAGAAGGTTGGGTGAGAAGGACATTTTTCCCTTCTATTGGTGAGCTGACATTGTGGAACAAAGATACTCTATTAGAGACCTTGGACTTTATTGACAGGGCTGCCATTAGCCATACTTACAAGGGGATGCGGGTCAGGGGTCACAGGCGGGTGGCTTGAGAAGAACATGGAGGGGGGGGTTGGCTCATATTCAGAGAGCGGGACACCTGTAGGGTCGCATCCAGTTCAAGACATGACCATGAACAACACTAAAACCCTTTGAGAGGCAGCAGACAATTCAAGGCCCAGGCACAAATAAATTCCCCAGCTTTTCTCCCACTATCCACGTTTTCTTCTTTCTCCATGCACATCAGTGACTTGCATGCGTGGAAAAGGTCATGCAGATTTCTATAATGTTATAAAATGTTGAGAAATAAGTCAGAATAATATACTTAAAGGCCAAGTGTGAAAGATGCACTTTACTTCCAATGCAATTACGTTCTTACTAAGTTGGACTGTAAGTGGTTGAGCTTTTTTCCCCCTACACTGTAAAAGCAAATCTAACAAAGACCACTGGCCACTGTCTCTGGAAGTTGGGAATTAAATCATTAGAACATTAGGACTGAGGAATAAGACTTAAAACTTAGATTTATTTTTTTTAAATTTTTGTAACACAGTACAAATCTGGTACAGTGCTTTTACAATGAGATAGAGGACAACTCATAAGAATTATTAAATTTTTGCCCATTTGAATGAGAGCTTATCCTTTTTTTTCTTTCTTGTTTTGGCTCCCCTTCACTGGAGTATTTTTCCACATTGCTACGATAAAGGTCAAAGAAAACTTTAAAAATGCCAGATTTGGTTAAAGCAGAGCAGATTATGTTTTTCAGTCGTTGTGCATAATCCTGAAATTGACTGATTCCACACAATCAATCATGGCATTAGGAGCGGTGCGTCGTCAGTCAACAGTCCCTGGCAGCGGGGGCTTCAGGCAGCTGCTGGCACGGGCACACATGGCGCTCAGTGTGGGCGGGTTCGGAGTGTAAAGGGCTAAATGATAGCAGCATGCGTTTGATATATGTGACACTGCAAATGGAGGGCATCAGTGCTGTTTGCTGGCACAGCATGGCAGCGTGTGGTGCACCGCGGGCAACTGGCACCGGCCACGCCTGGCAAACGTACTCTCCCTGAATACACAAAGGAATCCCGCTGGATCTGAGCTGCGCATCGGACCACGAGTCAGTTTAGTCTTACCAGTGAACATACTCCATAGACAACCTGTGTGTGAATGATGTGCTTTTAGTGAGGAGCGACGTGGTAAACAGCAGCAACAGTGCACCTCCAGGGCAAAATGTGAAAATGGAAGAATATTTATTTTTGCATTATTTTATCTGTCTTTATTAAGGACACATGATGACAAAAATATTACATAAAAGCAGTAGTGTGTGTGACATGTGAGCATTTCGAAGTGAATAAAAGCTTATCTCAGACAAACTAGAGCCTGTACAATAACACTGGACTACTTACTATAAATATATGAGGAAACAGCAACATTTGATTACTGAAAAGTGCCAAATGAAGTATAATTGATGAGTTACTAGTAGTCAGTGAGTATATTTTAGTTGACCATCAACATGTCCTACAACTGTGTCTTTGGGTTGTACCTCAAAGCACATGGTGTAAAACAGATCCACATCAAATAGAAAAAGATCCATGACTCTAAAGGAGAAAACAAAATTAAAATAGAAAGCGTTCTAACTTAAATCAAATCCACTATGTAAAGTAATAGAAAGATGGTGGGCAGACTGCCAGAGGAAAAAGGTTGGCAGATTAAGATGCTAAAACCCTGACATGTGAGTGTACTTGTTGTGTGCTCTGCGTGCCCCATGGTGCTCTGTGGCAGTGTGGTCTATGGTGCGCAGTCATCAGGTGTTGGTGCATATGTTCCCGGTGTCAGCTCCCTGTTCTCCCCAGCGGGCAGGCCAGTGCACTGCCAGCACTATAATAGGAGGGCTGGGCAGGGGCCATGACTACCACTTGGCACATGGCAACCGCCAATATGGCTGGCGTTTTGTTCAGCCTCCCTCTGAAACTTAACCACTTCTGTGCCAAGATTGATGGCTCTGAATTAACACGGGATGGTTAGCGGTGCACGTGCCACATAGTTGTCGGAAATGTCTGTTTTGTCATTAATCTGCCGACCACACATACAGGTGTACACAAGGGGTTAAATCTACACTATATATACTATATCACTTAATATCACCTTTGATTACATTATTGGCCGTGCAAACACTCCAACTCTAAATGGGCTTAATGTCAGTAAAACCAAATAGAAACCTCAAGTAGGCAAGTCCTCAAAGGATAAAATAGAACCAGGGCACAAATGTAACATCATATATGAAATACCCTGCATGCCTTGTAATAAAACATACTTCAGGGAAACAGGGAGGGCATTCAGTACAAGGAAAAAGGAACATAGGAGAGAATGTGAGAAGGAAACAGCTAATGCAACAAATGGGTCAAAAAACAGAAAGAAGAACAGGAGCAAGTCAAATCAGCCATTTCTGACTACTGCAAAAGAGAGAACTACATTATGGACTGGGATGGAGTAAACATCATGGGGACAGAGGACAACAAACCTTGTTGCTGGATTAAGGAAGGAAATGAAATATGGAAATGGGCCCACAGGACTTTAAACCAGGACGAGGGGGCCTTTTTACTCTCACACACCTGGGATACTGTCCTGAAGAGGTCGAACTGCAGATGGCGATGTCCTGGCTCCACTGGTATGAAAACAGCGCCAAAATCTTTTAAAATCAACTGAACAGACACATCATAGCAACGTCACGTCACCACAATGAGGAAGGCCGCTAGTGAGCTGTGGAAACTGTCAGGTATGAAAAGAAACCTTGGTCTGGAAATATAATCTATTAAAACAAATTCTCAGAAGACCAGATGAACCTCATTGGACTAAAACATGAACACAATTATCTCTCTCTCTCTCTCTCTCTCTCTCTCTCTCTCTCTCTCTCTCTCTCTCTCTCTCTCTCTCTATATATATATATATATATATATATATATATATATATATATATATATATATATATATATATATATATATATATATATATATATATATATATATTTCCTTACAAAGCTATCATATTGTTTTTTTCCCGGGGTTTCTGTGCAAAAGGATTACACATGGACATGATGCGGTTGTAATACATTTATGTTCTTTCTGTTGAAGTATACAGATATTAGCTGTTCTTTTGCTGGTTTTCTGGAGTTGAGCTGTATGCGACATATTCAGTGGCCCTGGGGCTTTGGCTTTGACAAGGAGAGCACAATGTTTATTTCCCTAAACTGGAGCGACACAAATATGAATACATGAATAGGAGCAATTCTCTGAAAATTATAAGATTTAAGATTGCAGACAAAGAAGACACATTGAGCTTCATGCTTCAGAATAAGACACACAGATGCTCAAAGGGGCTGGCTGTGCAGTGGTCAGAGCGGGCAGGGTCAGTGGCAGGGCAGTGTGTAGCGCAGCACATCTCTCTTATTCATCCATGTCATTCAGGCCAGGATCACGAGGAGGAGCAGCGCCGCATGGAGGGAGAGGAGAGGCACAACCCCCTCCCCATTGGCCTGTGCATAAGCCAGGACACACACACACGCATGTTGGGTTTCAACGCTTCTTGGGGACATTACGTTGACTAATATTCATTTCTCCATGACAAATCCAATCCTCAACCATAGTCACTACTATCCTAACCTTAAAGGAACACTAAAATAAAAGCATGTCTTTTTTTCATCATTTAGGTTGTGTTCATTACGTCGGGTTTGCATCTCCACAAACCTGACTCTTATGTGTTTGTTACAATGGAACATAGGCTGTATATATAAATGGACATAGCTAACATACTAGCCACCACGTTCCAAATAGGAAGTGCACTTGAGCTTGTTTCCGGCTCCATCGTTTCTGGCTCCACTTCACTTTACATTTAAAAAACTGTCACCCCTCTGTATGTCACTGCTGCAGTGAGCTTTGTTATTTGTGTCTTAAAATGTTCATATTAACCTGCTCTATATGATCCTGGTATTTTTATTTCACTATTGTGTCAGTAAATGAAGATATGAACATTAATAACAGACAAATCAGATGCCTTCTTTTCCCGAGGTCACTCCCACTAGTGTTAGCAACAGTTTTGATTGTTTACCTCCCTGCTTTTTACCAGTGAGAAGGGGCCTTCAAGTCTCTTTCCGGATTGGCTCTTTGATTGCTATGATACTTGCGGAGTCGGTGCTCCTTTGGCGCAACTTGCATTTCCTTCTATAACTGTTAGTCTTGACGACCTTCATTTGACTGGAGCCGAACACTATGGGTGACGTCACACTCACTTAGTCCACTTCTTTATACAGTCCATGCCATGAAAATCTTCCCTTTAGTGAAATCTTCTGGATTATAAAAAAATGTATCTATCTCCAGAAAGTACTGTTGCTTTAACCTTAATCTATTTCAGCATGAATACTTTAAGTCATGTTGTTGAAAAGAACTTACAACATAAGGACATGATTTTTGTCCCCATGAGGCAGGTAGGCCCCCCTAAATTGAGTGAGTACTGTATATAGATTTGAGTCCCCACAGCATGATAAATACATCTACACACACACACACACACACACACCCACACACACACACTGTCCCACTCGCCTGCCCCTACCACCTCTGCCCCCAGGGCCTGCTCCCTGCTCCTCCAGCATGGGTCAGTGCAGAAGAGGATGCATGGCAGAGGACAGATAGACCCAAGGCTGACCGGACCCCACTGAACCTGAGCGAGGTCGTGGGGTCACGGGGTTGCAGGGAGGAAGAGGCGAGGAAACCGACGAGCAACAGTCCGTGTGCATGACAAGAATGAACTTTAAAGTGGCATTGATTTGACAGGGATTTATGTCAATACAGCTGCAGGATAACACATACGTGATACAGTGGACTCGAATGCAGCCCACCACATTATATCAAAACATGTAAAAGTAATTGGAGGAGACATTGTGACCAGGATGAGCATACAAATTCTCTTTGAAGGTGTTGCTTTTATAATTGATATACTTCAGCCACAAGAGGTCATAAATCTAAACCTGTGTGTATAAAACAACAGACTACTTAAAGTGCCTATATTACACTACTTTCTGATCTATGTTATAATGTTGTTTCCTGATCAAAAACAGACCTCGAGTTGTGTTTTGTTTCATTCACACATGTTTAACACGCAAACCCTGCATATTGAGTTCTTCTCTCAAACAGAATACACTCTGTTACACCTTGTGATGTCATGCAGTGATACAGGAAGCACTCAGCTGTGTTTTTAAACTCCATGCACCTTCACTAGAATCATTTGAATAATTCTGGCCCTGGATTGCCAATCTCTACTGAACAAAATGTAAAATATAGCTGTTAACTTGAAATCTATCGCTCCATGATATCACCAGGTGGAACAGATCATTCTGATGTACATTCTAAACAACAATGAGTCAGTCCCAAGCGAGAAGGGCAGGTGTAAAACGAATTTGAAATGTATCTGAATATGCTCATGGCTACAAAAATGAATAGTTATTACATTACGCATTCTACACCCTCATCCACAAACTCCCAGGAGCATCCCAGGTAAAACATAATTGCTTTAGCTTAGAATATTCCACACTATGACATTTAATTTCAATCCATCTCTATGTAGACAAGCAGGGGATGCCACCATGCTGAGTTACAGGTCAGATCTGTGTAGGGCAAGCCTGCTTACTGTGGAAGATTCCAGGCAATGTAATAATGTCATGGAGAAAGCAGGTACCGTAGCTGATTCACCACCAGAAAAGTTACATAGTGAACCTTTAATATGAAAAACAATTTCTCTGGCAAAAGTAAATGTCAACTCACAATTTTTTAAAGAAACAACGTAACAGCCATAAATCTCATATTGCAAACATTACTGTATATTTTGTCTGCAGTTGGGTCTATGAAATCATCTTAATCTTACAACCTATATATATATATTTTCACATAACACATTGCACCGAGCCCCGAGTTTGTCTTTATAGAAATACTTAGTTCACTTGTGCCGGCAGAGAAGACATTGAATATGGGCCGGGCCTATAAATACCATGTACCAGGACTGCGTTGCACATGCCTTTTTGTACTTTCTAGAATGTTGTGATGCCACTTGAGCACAACCTATACCTCGTTTTGTTATGAAATGCCCACAGCTTGTTCCTAAGTCTTTCCTGCTGTTGCACTAACTGATGAGCAGCACACAGGGAATGGATAGTGGAGTCCTCTTTAGTGAGTGCGAGCAGTGCAAGCGCGTCATTAGGCTGAAGCTCACATGCACTGGAGAAGAGGGCCACTAATCCAGCATGAAATTCAATTTAAAAGTGGGAGCGTGCCTCGTCTCCCTGCTTTGATACTGTGCCAGATATCACCCAGCGAGGCTGTACAGGCAGAGAGGCAGAGACCAGTACGGCTGTCCTCGTGTGTCCACAGCTGTAAACACACAAATAAACACGCAAATAAACAAACGCATCCAAAACACGTTGAGGAGGGCAGGCAGTCGTTCTTATTAGATGTTGGTCAGGTCAGATAGATTTCAAAGCCTCTGATTCAAAATAAATAAATAAATAAAACTTTGTGCAAACCTGTTTTAAAAGTTGGATAAAAAAAAAAAAGACATGCACACAATTTATGTAAAAGCACACAAAAGTAAAATTCATGGGTAGCATACAATAAAGATATCT
This sequence comes from Periophthalmus magnuspinnatus, assembly GCF_009829125.3. Taxonomy (NCBI): domain Eukaryota; kingdom Metazoa; phylum Chordata; class Actinopteri; order Gobiiformes; family Gobiidae; genus Periophthalmus; species Periophthalmus magnuspinnatus. The sequence continues at coordinate 12,058,637 of NC_047126.1, forward strand.
CTATAAAAATATCTATGTTTTTCAGATAAAATAACAAACTACGCAATTCACTTCACCTTAATATGATTCCTATGAGGGGGACGGCCTGTCGTTGCAGATTAGCATCCTCTAGAGCAGTTTGCTTTTAGTTGTTTTTTTCACGTCTTCTGCTATAAAGTAGGAGAACCATGCATGAAGCTGCATTGTGGAGCTATTATTAAATGTCAATTAATTTGAAATAATCAATATTGCACGGATGGACCCCGCCCCCTCTGTCTTTGTGGATAAATGGCCTCTTGCCCTGCCTGTGCCCCCACTCAGGGATTCAGCAACAGTGAAGCCCAAGTACTGAGGAATGCCCCTCACTCCACACGTACATGGTCATTTATCCTTTAGCACTGTCACAGCACAGTCCATACATAAAAGTGCACATATTTTGGATTTAGCTCTATGCAGATGCACACATTGAAGCTACACGTTTCATGGTTGCCAAGGCGTTATTTTGCAAGATAAAATTGCTGTTTGAAAAAAAAAAAAAAAAAAAACAATAGGTGAAAAATGAGCTGTCAGTCAGCACCCCCTCCAACAATGCTGCCGCTGGCCCCGCCACCCTTTGTGCTCCGGCAGCGAGCGGGGCCCCTCTCTATCCTGGAGACCGGGGTCAAAGGTGACTGTGGACCTCTGGACATATCCTATGATAATACCATGGGCTATGTCATGTGAGGGGTGGAGGAGGGGGGCGTGCAAATGAAACAGAGAGAAAAACAGGCTGAATGATGAGAGCGAGATGAGGAGTAAAAAGCTTGGATAGAAGAAGCACTGGAAGGCACAGATCATGAGGTCCTCATGCAGGTCATCTGTTTGGAAATCCATTTACACCACTCCTGCCCCAAGCCCCTCTGGACCCCCACTCTGACAGTGTTTTCCTCCTCACCACAGCCCTTCTGCCTTTGATAATTAAAGAGGGCATTTTGACTGCAAGCTACGAGAAAATGGCTGCCACATCTGTGCAGCGGGGCCAGAGAGCATGATGGGTTACAGCTCTGGGCATTGCTAAGAAGTGCAGTCCAGCCTTGACACTGACAGCACATGTTGGGATCAATTAAATGATAGAAAACCACAGTGTCAGTGCTCCTGTTTACTGAAGATATTCTCCACAAGTGTTGTGTCTGACACAAAGGGGACACAAATTTAGTTTGGATCATTTGTACAAGTTATCATGTACAATTACAAGTTATATCAATCCATGGAACATACCTATGGTATACAACTCTGGCCATTCTGGCTGACCAATGTGATGACAAAAACCATCTTTCTCACATACACGACCCCTCTACATAATTATAAAACGCTTTTATATGTTGGCCTTGTGTTACCAGCACAGAGGTTGTGTCAAATCGCACATTGTATTAGTTTTCATGGCCTGAATAGCATGCTGTGTCTCCGCCGCCTGAAGAGGTGATGGTGAACAATGGCCATGCTAATAAATAAAAAAGCAGGCTATCAACTGTCAGAGCGTGAGCACACTCCCTCAGTCACATGACCCACATGCTGGACGAGGTGTCACTGGTTTAGCGTAGCCTCATTAGCATAAGACAATCAGGCCCGTTCGGACGCAGGGCACAAATGTTGTCTAGACGACATGCATCAGACGGGTGAATCCCCAGACGCACTATCACCACCCACACAGGCACAGCCTGCATAAGCACCGATCTATATGTATGCAGAGGTGGAAAGAAGGAGGACGCTGTCACACTGGGCTCGATAAAAACTTTTGAAATCAAATTCACTCTAAAGAAAGTGGGATACATGTCCATTTGACAGCCGATATTATTCATCCATTCATTTATGTATTTACATCAAAGTGATTCTTTTTTGCTACTTCTCATTATTAGTCTACTCAGCAATTTACACAATAATCAAATTATTTCTGTATCTTCAACATTTATTCAGTGAACCAACTTCAAGTCAAAGTCAAATGCCACTGCAGTAGGAGAGAGCGCTAACAGAAATGCAAATTCATTCCTTACTGATGGAACGACAGAAGCTACTCATTTAGATCTGTATTAACTTCTTAGACTGGAGATTATTCTGCTCTGTGTCAATCTGGGGTCAGAGGGACAGTTACTTTGATAGAGGATGTCCACAGACAGCATGTGTTGACAATATGTGCAAATATCAGTACTACAGCGTCTGTGAGCTAAATGTGTTTCACAATAAAAAACGTGTGACTCAAGTATAGTCATAGTAGTGGACGGTGCTTTAGCGTTTGATGTTTGCATTGGTCCAGATGTAAGCGGTGTGGCAGCAGCCGCCGCATGTGTCTCCAGAGAGCTGATTATGTCTGTTTGCTGGTGTGATCCTCTGACACTCTGTCTACACAGCTCCTCTATGATGTGAGCACCTGAAAGTGTGGGCACAGCCTGCTTTGCATAACACTCAAAAACATACACAGTGCTGAGATATTACAACACCACTGGAAAATTATTGGGTTTAAGATATTTTATTTTGAAGGGTGAAATAATGAAGGGAATGCTTTGCTATTCTGTGAACTATGTATTTCTCTGAATTCTGTCTCCTAGTGGCTGTCTTGAGTACCCTCTAAGCTTGATCTCACATTCTGAGTATGCCCTTACTCTTCTTTTGAAAGTATTCCCTGGTAAGTTCTCACATATCCTCAGGGGTCCCTGTAGCAATGGTTTGAAAACACTGTCCTTTGATATTCAATTAAAAAGGAAAACAAAAAATGATAAAGCAATGTGTCCATTATTTGGGGATAACTGTGGGAATCATATCTTTCGATTGTTCTGAAATGAGAATTGTTGCAAAATTAAACACTCAGTATGTCTTTGTTGTGGCTGTTTAGGACAGGGGAGGCCCTTGTCTGCAAATACAGAGAGAGATGATGTTCTCACTATCGCAAGGTTGTTTTTTAACCAAGACTGGTGCTACTCTGCAACCCACATACAACCAACACATAGACACTATTTTTCGAAGGCCTTATTGTGTGATGCAGATGCCTTGTGCTATATTAGTGTCACAATCTGCTTATGCTCACTCCCCTTCACTGTCCTCCTATTCTCATACAAGAGACTCCCAACATCTGTCTGCTGTCACCGTGATGACAGTAATGGTGCGGGGCATTTGTATCAGACACTACGACAGAGCAGAAGTGAAGAAGGAGACGTAGCCAGTAGGGAAATAGTGCAACAAGAATCAGACGGGACAAGAGCAAAGACGGAGGCATGACCAGGGACCACATGGGTCACTTGTACTCTGTCCAAAATCCTCTCATTTAGACCGCCTTTCCTCTCCCACATGGCCAGGGGGCAAACTGTATCTCCTCCAGAAGACACACAAGAAGTGAGAAGGATTGTGTTCGACAGGAGTTAGTTATTGTTGGCTGAAGGCGTGTGTTAGCACTCAGCAGCGCTAGGTCAGCCTGGCCCCAGTTACACAGCAGCTTGCAGCGAGAAGCACCAATCAACACCTAGCTATTCACACACGGAGCTAACAGTCATTAACACGTATTGGGCTTGTTTGCATATCTGTCAGCACTTTGCAATTGAGCTCATTTCTGCTGCAAAAAAAATAAACGCACAGCTGAGGTGAAACTGTTTACGGTTCAGGGCAGATAACGCAAATGACGTGGATCTTGGTCAGATATAAAAAACACATGGAGACAAAATAGTGATAACTTTAAAGCTTCTATATTATGCTAAACTGACTCTTATGAGCTTTAAACCATGTTATAATATAATCAAAAACATACCTGGAGTTGTGTTTTGTTTCATTCACACATATTTGAGTAATCCATTACTATTAGTCTGTCTACATCTCCAAAGCTCAAAATGGTCTGTTCCACTTTGTGATGTCATGAAGTGGTAGTTTTCAAGTTAACATCTAGCTTTTACTTTTAGTTCAGTAGAAATTGGCAATTCTAGGGCTGAAATCATCCAAATGATTCTAGAGGAGGTGTATGGAGTTTAAAAACACAGAGGAGAACTTCCTGTGTTACCACATGACATCACAAGGTGGAACAGAGTGTGTTTAGTCTGAGAGAAGAACTCAGCCTAAATATGCAGGGTCTGTGTTATACATGTGTGAATGAAACAAAACTCCAGGTAAGTTTGTGATGAGGTAACAACATTATAACGTAGATCAGAAAAGAGCACAAAAATAGCATATTAAGTTGTTTTTATTTATATTTTTATCTTTTATATTACAATGCCAACACAGCAGTTTCAGAAAAGCAATGGATGAGAATGAGTGAGAGAAATAAAGAGAAATATGTATTGAGATGGCAAAGTTGTCTAAATAATGGACTGAAAAAGGCAGTCCCAGTAAGTGCTGGCTAGAAGTGTCAACAGTGACATGAATACTTGTGATTGGATCCTTAAAAATAGCCCAGAAAGTTAGGCCATTCCTTTTAATGAACTATTTATCATATGTTAAACTGGAGAGAGCTATAATGAAAGATGGAGAGAACATTCATTATCATTTTGGAGGCTGTGAGTTAGATCAAAGGTTGTCTGTACAATTTCGAACCTCTGAATCTAAACTAATAAACAAAACATTTATCTTCTCTCCACCGGCTCTGTCTTGGTCGGCTACACAAACACAATTGTCCAGACTGTGGATAAAAGTGCATATGAAGCAGTAGAGCTGGTGCCTCCACACTTCCTCAGCGAGAGAAAGCACTCTTTAATCATTTCATAAGATCATTTGCCTGGCAGATATGCCTCAGGCTCTTCCCATTAGCCCTGGCTGCCTTGACCTACTTCTGTGTGTGTGTGAGTGCGCCTGTGTGTGTGCATGCGTGTGTGTATCAGTTTGAATACGAGATGGTGGGAGATGGAGGGAGGACTGGACTCCACGCACAGCGACTGTCTGCACTGTGAACAGTCATAGATCAACACTAATGAAGGTATCATATAGTATATACCAATTAGAGTTGAGTTTGCCATCACCGATTAAAGTAATACAAAATAATGTTATATTTAAATCTCAAGTTAAACCTTTAAAATAAAGTCCCATTTGAATTCCAAATGTTCCCTTCATAAATAAACTTATAGATCTCTGTATGTGGAACATACCTTTACATTTTAAACAATTTGTGCCCTAGTGGCAGCTTTTTTTTTAGCCTATTACACCCATTTATATATATATATATATATATATATATATATATATATATATATATATATATATATATATATATATATATATATATATATATATATATATATATATATATATATATATATATATATATATATATATATATATATATAAAAGAAAATCTATAAAGTTCTATATTTTAAAAACGTTTTTACTCTTTATTACTCTTTTCTAAATGTGACAATGTGAAACACAGCAATTTGCAGTGACGAAAGAAGTACTCAATTTTGAAATACAGAGGCAGTTCTGTTTAGCTGTGCATATGACTGACAGGTTTTTATTCTGCACTCTTCTCTTTTAATGTTGATTTTATGATGATTATTTGTGATTATTTATGTTTGATTTGTGTGATTTTAATGTCTTTCTTATTCTGTAAAGCACTTTGAATTACCTTGTGTACGAATTGTGCTATACAAATAAACTTGCCTTGCCTTGCCTTGCAAAAAGTTACTCAAGTAAAAGTATCACATGAAAAAATCTACTTAAGTAAAAGTATTTATGTACCCATTTAAGAATGTACTTTAAGAGTAAAAGTAAGCGTATTTCACATAAGTGTTGTTCATTTGTTAAAGTGTTAAATGTAGTGAAATTGATCAAAGCAATTCAAATCAATTTCTTAATTTTCTGGTCAAAGACGAAGCTTGAACTCAAAAACTTCAGTCAGGATGTTTCCACAAACATGGTAAAAATAACCTCCAAGATCACATGAAAAGTACTTTTTACTTTGTAGTGGAAAAAGTACAGATACCTGCTTTCAAATGTAGTGAAGTAAAAGTAAAAAGTACCCACTCTAAAATGTACTTAAGTAAAGTACAGATACCTAAAAAAAAAATTCTACTTAAGTTAAATTCTACTTGTACTTCATTAAGTTCCACCACTGAGCATTTGTTAACTGGCTGTATATAGGCCAACTTTGACCACCACACTCTTAAAGCCCTAATGTGGTGTATTTTCACATTCAAGCCATATACCTAGAGATAATGTTGGTTTTCTAATCCTTTGGTAGCCCCTCTGGCCATACATACACACAGTGTACCTGATGTGTTCCAGATATGACTGGCTCTGTGAGATTGTGTCCAAACTGCTCCTTGTCCCTGCGGCTACATCACGCGCCGCTCTTGTATCTCTTCATTCCGGTTTCAATCAGACGCTGCCGGACGCTCCTCTGATGTGGGCGAGCTGTAGCCTTGAGCCACTCCGGGATACGAGGGCAACACACGGCTATCGGCCCCACAGCACGCCAAAGGACATCTATTATCTGTGGAGCGGAGAGCACGGGAAATTGTCATACGCAAGGACAAAAGGATACAAGTTGGGGACCCATTCAAACTCAATGGTTGCCCAATAAAACCATTCAAAGTACTACAATGGGGTTGAATGAAAATGTTGTAAAATTAACACACAAGATTAAGTGGGTTTTGTGCACTTTAGAATGGCATTTTATCTTTTGAAACTGGAAAAAAAGGAACAGACATAGACCACTTTACAACTTAAGGGATTATTGAATGAGGAAACCAACACATTTTGTTAATAGTCACAACAGGGTCAGCAGAAGATTCTAGCATTTGCAACCCATGATTTGGTATTTCATCTATCTATGGATGATCTATGGGTGTTTCAGATTATGATCTTTCTCCCACTATAGCACCTGGTATTTGCAGTAGGCTCCCATCCAAGTAGTAACGAGGCTCACTCCTATTTAACTACTGATGTTAGATAGGATCAGACATTCTCAAGGTGGTATCATTTAAGTTTTCTTTTTTTTTTTTAATTTTTTTTTACTTTAGACCTTGTATAGTAATGTTACAGACCTAGTTTAAATATGGTGGTACTAGGAAAGACAAAGGTTTTGAGAAGAATGTTATTGAAACTTTTATTAACACTGCCCCTGTTGGTTAAGATTTGCAATTAGATCACCATTATGAGCCAATAGAAGGTCATATGGACGGTTGCACATGAACTTGTTGCCCCTGGTCCATCTGATCTATAGTCACAATGTACAGCAAGTTGAGTCCTGGACATATATATCATGAAGACCTATGTGAAATATGTCTGAGGAATGTAACCTTTGGAGCCACTGTAGCACTGGCTCCAGGGTTCAGCACAGCCTCATATTGTATCTATCTCTATACTGTACACTTGTAGGCACGCTTTGTGAGCACACTTCTTATCGTTTATGACCCTTCTCACCTGTGTCTGTGTGTACCATGTGCAGAGTCAGTGCTAAAGGACACATCACCAGGTCATGGCCATTTACTTGAATGTATATATCCACAGGGCTGTATGGAGAATGCACTCAATATGTGTATGACTGCCACACAGGCTATTTTCAACACGTAATATGAAGACAGCTTCTTGTCAGGCGGGTCCGGTCACGAGAGGACATGTAGAAGATAGAGGGGAGCTATATGTCCACGTGTTAAGCACAATATATAGCAGGTAAAAAAAAACAGAAAACCATAAAACATAACATTTATATAAATGAAAAAAAACAACATTTATATAAATGTAAATATGTGTGTGTGTGTGTATGTATGTGTGTATATATATATATATATATATATATATATATATATATATATATATATATATATATATTTTTTTTTTTTTTTTTTTTTTTTTTTTCATAGCTTCAGACTAAGATCAGGAGACATTTGGGTGACAAAAGACTTCCACTTGTGCTCTCACCTGAGTCAGCAGTACGTTTTTAGCTTTGATCTTATTCCGTCTCGCCTACTATTGCATTTAGATGTTATTGTCACTCTTTCATTGTGGTGGCACTTCTTGTTAATCAGGAATCCTGTTCATCTCAATGGAGAATTTGAAGAAAAGTTCTCCTCTAAAATCTGATCTAAAGTAAGTTGATTTGTATAAAATATTCATGTGACCATCGAGTCAACACTGCACTGGTTCTCTGGAGGCAGAACTTATTTTCTGTTCAGATCGGCATCTCCATAGAAAATAATACAACCCCAATGACAATGGTGGTGCCCATGGCAACTTTCAGAATAAGGTGAATACCTGTGTCCTCTTGGCTGCAAACAAACTAAGAGTATTACAATATGATGTCAACAGACTGCTGACTGCTGACTCACCGCAAGTGTGAAAATACAGCCCTCTGTAACAAGCAGAAACATCTGAATACAAGGAACTGCTTAGTGCAAGTACACATGATTAAAAACTATTATTTCCACTGGCAGCTGTTAGGATAAGGACCCATACGCTTGCACCTTCACACTTCACACATGTAGTGAAGTGTTTCTATGGTCTATGGCTTTGTGCTGCTGTGTGTCGGTGCTATAATGGGCTCACCCATAGTACACAATAGTGCTATTAGGTCTGCATTTAAGGGCATATATTGTTTATACTATTGTTAGGTTTAAGTGTTTTGGGAAGAACATTTTCCCATTAACTATGTTTGGGCTTGAGCAGCTTGTCAGTGGTATTCATGTCCTGTACTTCAACAAAAATGAAAACATGTTGATACAAGACAATTATCTGGCTTGTATGAGTGGTCCAGTATAGACTTAATTATGTGCCCCCTACTGCAGAGGTAATGAAACAACAGTTGAAATGCCGTGTGGAGCTGAGAGGTCATTACAGTTATGAGGAACACACATATTTGTGTTGTGTATATTTCACTGTGATGCGGGCACAGGGTTGGTTTGTTGACATATAACGGCACATTGCCAAAATTACACTTTATTAGAATACATTTAATGCTGACATTTTTATGTGCTGCATTGTTAAAAAAAAAAAAAAAAAAGCAACTTCATCTTATTTAAACAGTGTATATGTTTAACGATCATGTGGTTGATTGGAGCTCGATTTGGGAAAGAAAAAGACTGTATTTTACAATGATCTGTTAGCCAGTGCATTTGTCAAAAGTTGATATATTTAGCCATTAGCAGTGGTGGAAAAAGTACTCAATTTTGTTACTTAAGTAAAAGTACAGATAATTAAGCAAAAAACACTCAAGTAAAAGTAAAAGTACCACATAAAAAAATCAACTTAAGTGAAAGTATTAAAGTACCACTTTAAAATGTACTTAAAGAGTAAAAAGTATTTCAAGCAGATTTGAAGGTCTTAGAAATCTTCAAACGTAGTGATTTTGATAAAGATTTGTGCTGGATTTTGTTCAACAGAAACAACTGAAGTGACTTTTTTTCCTGCCTGTTTTTATTTGTATATTTTTGTCTGTTAAATTACACCCCTCAGAAACAATAATAAAAAATACTTTTACTTTTCAGACCGATTAAAAAAACACAGTGGAGTTGAAAGTACAGATATCTGCTCTCAAATGTAGTGAAGCAAAAGTATCCATTTTACCAATTTATTTAAGTAAAATACAGAAAAAAATTGTACTTTACTACTTTTACTTTGTTACAGTCCACTACTGGCCATGAGACACATGGACTTTAGATGATATCGTGACACGTTTGTTCACTCACAAACACATTGTTCCACATTTGTTAAGACACCACTCCTTCTCCGTTGGGGTCCTTGAGGGTCACTGTTTATTTCCATGTAGGCACTATAATATTCAGCTTTAGGATGGTCCCAGAGGTGGCTTTGAGCTGCTGTGAACTCATTCTGCTGCGTGTTTACAAGGACTGCTTTTTCATATATCAACACGAGACGCACAACAATCATCTTCAATCACCCTGTTTCTGTCTGTCACTCCCGGAGCCTTGGCGATATTGGCAGTGCTCCCCAAAGCTAACGTGGCATCACATTCTTGACTAAACGTGCATAAAAACAAATTAGCCTGGCCCATACAATTTGCAAAGAGATGTGTGCAGCCAGCCAGCAAATAGATGTCATTCTGCACCAAGGTCATGATGGTATTGAGGCTGGAAATTTAGGATTGATGTTTGCACACAGCGCTCCTCCACTTTTTATTCTCTGTCTGACGGGTTCGAGGCAAGCTTATTGGACAAGGCCCACTGGGAGCAAGATGCAGCAGACAACACACACAAATCTCCTCCAAAGCTTGTGATTTAGAGTTGTATTTCAGCACAATTGTGTTTGATTAGTGTACAAAGTGTGGAGAAACACAAACGCCATTTTGGAAAGTCACCCTGCTGTGGACTTTTTGCTTTGTTTCGCAGCAAAACCAAACGTAGCTTATATCATTTATATAAGGAATCCTAGTTTTAATACAAGGTTAAATGTTTCCTGCACCCCTGCCACTTGACACTCTAAAAACGCTTTATAACTTTCTTGATTCCATGGAAATATAAAGTTAAAACCATTCTAACCATAGATAGATTTTATGCCATACTGTGGAACATTACGGCCAAAAGAACATCGTTTCCATGGAGACAAGCAGGGGGAGGCCAAAGTAAAGTCACATGTTTTTCAACGTTTTTCAAGGCAAAAAACTAAATCTGTTCTATTCAATTTAATTTATTCAGCACATTTAAAACACAACTTAAGCTGCCCAAAGTGCTTCACAAAAAGTCAACAAAAACGGAAGCAAAAAAACAAAAAACGCAGTGTGGCTTTAAAATTGAAATTAAAACATGAATCACTTTATCCCAAACTTCTTTCACTTATTTTTATTTGAATCTAGCTTTGCCAGAGGGGTCACTGTACTGCACCGGTCTGGTTTCTTCAGGGAGGTCATCAATGAAACCAATGACAGATGACCGTTTCACAACATACTCCAATGCAGATGAATAGTGAAGGGAAAGACAGAGCCCTCCCTGATTCTGAACGCACTGGGGTTTGCTGAATGTACCTCACAGTCCCCAGTCCCACACATTTGTATATTTGCTCTCAGTTGTGTCATTGTCATGCATGGTAAATATACAGTGTGCACCGGTACCCTCATGGTATGCAGAGTGGTGCCGTATGAAGAGAGCAGGGCCAGCCTAATAAGTCCCCAGGCTGTGGTGGACCGGCCCGGGCTAGCACTGGATGATGGATCTCAGTGCCAGGGTACATAATGGTGGGACAGGGGAGCAGCGGGGTGAAGGACAACGCTGCCCTCTCTCCTTAATCAGATGCAGATCAAGCTAAAAGCAGCCGAGCAGCAAATCCCTCCTCTAACAGCCAGCCCCTAGTCTTCGCCCCCTCCCTCTCTTCCTCCGTATCCCCTCTCTCCTTTCTTCTGATTGTCTTAGCAACACAGCTTAGGGAGCGAACCAGAGCAGGAGATGGATGCTCGCAGGCCCTTTACCACAAAGATCATATAGGATAAGTGCAAAAGCCCCTTGTGGCCTGTTGATAAAGTATTGATTTCTCTGTGCAAGCCGCTGTTTGTGAATCACCTTGGAGGGAGCGACCCCCCAGACCCTAGGCTGTGAGGTAGGAGCAACCAGGCAGGGGTGCTACACAGAAAACAAGGCCTAATGCGGAGAATGAATACGGGGTTAGATGAGCGAGAGACAGACACCCCAGACAGCGGGGAGAGGGGCGCTGATAGGAATTGATTGGGGACAAACCCAGACGTTAATTGAAGAGATGGATCAATGGTGGTGCAACAGTGAATTTGGGAGAAAATGAGGCACATGCAGGGGGTGCAGCAGCTTTGCATTGTGGGATATGGTAAAGCAAGACAATGAGATGCAAGAGTCTGCAGAGATCAGGTTTCTTCCCTAACATGAGCTTTGGCCATACAGTAAAGATTTATATACCATTTAGATTTAGTACCATTTATAACTGTGCTTTATGTAAGGCAAACCAAGGAAAGTTTATTTGTATAGTGCAATTCGTACACAAAGTAATTCAAAGTGCTTTACAGAATAAGAAAGACATTAAAAATCACAATACAACAAATAAAAACATAAATAATCATCATAAAATTAACATTAAAATGGAAGAGTGCAGAATAAAAAGCTATCAGTCATATGCACAGCTAAACAGAACTGTTCTGAGTCTGGATTTTTCAGGAAGACTGTTTCAGGTTTTAGCTGCATAAAACTGAAAAGCTGACTCTCCATGTTTAGTCCTGACACTGGGCACCACCAGGAGGCAAGGACTAAGCCAGGACTAAACCACGACTGAACCAGAACTAAATCAGGACTAAAGCAGGAGGCTGGTCCCTGAAGTCCTGAGTGTGAGATGGTTCATTGGCACTAACATGTGGGAGATGTACTTTGGTACTAGGCCATAGACACAAGCAGAGCTGCTTTAAACTCTATTCAGCTGTTAGTTAGTATTCATAAAACTGTTATCAGTGCATATAGTGATTGTAAAAAAAATCTAACAATTCTAATAAAGAGACAAAATAATTAAGGACTTAATAAATGGCACTTATTTTACAACAGATGCAATTAAACACTTGCTGTTCACTATTAGTTAGCCATTATTGTGTGATCACCATTAAATAAAATTTAAAACCCATATTCCCATGTTGATGTTAGCAGCTTGCATGTGCTGGAAATGTGCGAAACTTCTCCTCTTCACTTGTAGTGTCTCACCTTAACCTGTTATGTATGTGAAGCTTGTTCTGACTTGAGTCAAACAGACAAAGTCATTATTTCTCCGAGCTGAGGGGAAGGCCAGACAGAGCGCTTCGCTTTTGTCCAGTCTGTGGAGATATTTGCCCTTCTGTGTCAAGGTAAAGGCCTTGGAGCGTCTGAAAGGGGCCTCTCCCTCAGATAGCCGTGTTTACATCAGATCAATAGGTCAACATTTAAGCACAAAGACCTGTGTGTTTTCTCTTCCTTTCAGAAATCTTGGCCTGCGTTTGGAGCTCTGTGTCATGGACTCACATTGAAGCATAATAAAGTCATAAGTCAGTGAAGTACGTACAAAAACAAAGTATTATGCAGAAGTAAGATGGATGTGAAGGGTTAAATTCGGAAGAGCATCTAGTCTACTAAACCCATGACAAATAGATGCAAATTAGCACACACATCAAGAGGCAGATTTTGTGCTGTAGCGATCGAGAAGTAAAAACATCACCACAACCACAGATCTTTTACTCTCACATTCATTCATTTTACAGCTCACTTCTCAAACTGAAGTTGATTTTTTTTTTATGTATACACAAGTAACAGAACAAACAAATAAAACAGGATTACTTAAAGACGTATGAATCAATTGAAAGGGAACATGAACATAGTTTTACACAATAGGTCCCATTTATTTTCATATTGTTGTCTATGTTAACATTCATATGGCTGCATAAAGAAACCAGAGCAGAGGTCATTGTAGATATATTCTTCACAACAAAAAGAAACACGGTAGACAGAACAAAAAGAACAAGATATGAAACCTGCTCACTTGCACTGCTCCCCTCCTCTACACCTTGTCGCCAGGAAATCTAATTTGTACCCACAGCCCACAGAGCCACCTGGCCACATATGCAGCATGCAAATGTGTGTCTTTTTCCACATTGCTGCCTGTATAAAATAAAGCACGGCAGAGGCACTGAGATTGCCCTGGAGGATTAATGACATCATTCCGTATGCACCTCCGGACCCCCGCACCTCCCAGATATTAGACACCTCCGACATAGAGGGATAATGTTGGTTTGGGGATCTATCTCTTCTTGGTGTGCCCGCAAAAATAATGGTGCCAGTTCATCATCAGGTTCAGGGGGAAAAATTTGTATAAAAATTGGCATTTGGAGGATAGATGCGTCTGAGGGAGTGGGCTAGTTAGAGCGTGCCGCCTGGGTTGGTGACAGTCTGGCTAATGGCACTAGCTAGCACTTGCTAACAGAAGTGCTATGCACAGTGTGTGGTGCCTGACATATTGCGGGACATTATCCATCTTGTATGCTGATTAGGTTTAATGTGTTTTATTTGACTCACAGAACAATGCGTCTATTGAAAGAGGCACAGAGGACAGCGCAGGTAAAGGCCCGGTGCAGGTAAAGAGACTGAAGTGCCATGGCTCCTGGGGAGAAGCTAACAGGAAGTCGATTCATCACTGCACCATGGAAACTGCTGCTGACCTTTCATTTTGTGCCTTTAATGCTTTGTCATTTAACATCAGCTCTTATGGGGAGAGATGCGCCAGCTATGTGTAACCTTGTTGGTAACAGTTTATAATAAATACAGTTTGAATGGCCTACAGCATTAAAAAAGACTGTATAATGGACAAATAATTTACTGAGAATGACTTAAGCTTAGTAACTCATTCATTCCCTAAACCTAACTACTTAATGAAGTACAGGGGAGTCAACAGGGGCGGACAAAGGGGTTTGTTGGGCCCCAGGGTCTTAGCCCAAAATTGGACCCTCTTTCTATTCATTTGTGTTATACGGGGGCCCATGTGAGGCTTATTGCTCCAGGCCCCTAAGTTTTTGTCAGCGGACCTGATTAAGTAGTCACTAAAACTGAATCATTGTTAACAAACTCTTTGTTCATCATGACGGTGCTCATGTTTTATTAAAGCGACTTGGTTGTGGTGTGCTTATTACAAAGTTGTGCCAAATGGTTTCAACTTGTATAGGACTACTGCACTGTGAAATTATTACTTTAGCCCACTATAAATTTAAAGATAGAAGTTCCCAGTTGTCTTCGGCATCTGTTTAATAAATGTTATCCTTGCAACTGTCACACACAATAAAGTTTTTCACTTTTTGTCTGATTATTCCAGATGTTTTTCCATGAGCCAGCAAACTGCCAGAGCATCTCCACATGAACATCTACTGTTCTCATGTAACAGCGGTTTGGAAAGCAGGGTTTGGGGTTAAATGACACAACTTTATATTTTGATGGCAATTAATAGCTGAATGCAACGTACACAAAGACTTGCAATTACAGTCTGAATAACAGTCTAAATGTGTATAAAATGTGTCCTATAAAGTGAACTGGCCCACACGCACCTCACACAAATATCTGTGCTGTCCTGAGGCCCCGGCTTCAAGGCCAGTGAGGAGGGTCGGCCTGTCCTCTCCTGTTACCAGCCCCTCGTACTGCAGCCACATCTGTTTAATGCATACACAGTCATGAGGTCATGAGGAGGGAATGTGACAGGAGCACAGGGCACTGGACTCAGCAGTCATTAATATTGTCACATATTGTCATCGTCGTACTAACATTTAGCTAACTGTATTTTAAAGATATGGCATTGCTTGTTTTTTGGTCAGTTTTCTTTCTCGGCATATAAGCTTTCACCTGGAAACAATAATAATGTCCAATTTGCATGTATAAAGATGTTTGATTATTTTATTTAGTTAACTTGCATCGATAGACTTACATAGACAATTTTCTCCGAATGTGTTTTTCTCTCATAGATCACTCCAGAAAGAAGCACCTCATACACAAAACTTTCCAGTCTTGTACTCAGCTACATTTTGACGGATTGTACAGAAGGATTTGTTGATATAATAATTCTAAACCTGATTTATTGAAGTTTAATTCCAAAAAAAAAAAAAGATGCAAATGTGAAAATACTTGTTCACTTTTGGGCGAGTATGAATCAGCTTGACCTGAACTTGGCAGGCAAATTGCCTCCCTGTTCATTTAGCGGGGCATATGTCATTCCTTGTTGGGACGTGAAGGTGCGCAGAGGAGAGCACGGAGCGTTTTTCTGTCATTGAGACATAATGGGAGCTGTTTTTGGTTTCCATCAAACAGAGAGGAGAGGGATCCCAGAGGAAGGTATCGGTGTCCGCGCGATGTTCTCTGTCCAGCTCAGGAATGCCAAGATCAACACAGCGGCTGCAGTGCTTAGGATCCACAGAGGAAATTACCAGCTAAAGACACTAGATCTTAGAACATTTCCAGGTATTTAAGACTATTAATCTGCAGAATTCTTTAATGACAATATTATGGTTAGCTGGCTACTGCTCTTGCTCTGTCTGCCTGGCTGTCTGATCAGTGCACAGGAGACTCAGCACACTTGGACACTGGACATTAGTGCTCACTCGGTTTTACACAGCCCCACTCTCATATAAACATGAATATGGTTAGTAGAGTACAGGATAGAGTCCAGGCCTGTGTTCAGAGTAGAAGCAGTGTGGTACACTGCCACTCACTGGTCTGTGAGTGCTGTTGCTGTACTACACTCTATATTACAGAAGGTCATAGGATTCCCTCTTTTCTATGTCAACGATGGTGTAACAATGTGAGAAAAAAAAATAAAAAAATCAACTGGTAGCTAGAAATATGCTCTTTTAGAGGCATGTTGTATTAAAGTATAAATCATTAGTACATTTTGTTGATTGTAAACTACAATATTGATCTAAAATGGCTTAGTAATAGAAACAGGTTAATTGACTTCCTGTTCATAACTGTAGAACTAAGAGTTCTGCCTCTTCATAGGAGTGTTTCACCATAACAAGCAGCAGATGCCATTTTTGTGTTTTATTGTTGAAAATGTCATTTTGGAAACATATATTTATGACCCAGAGTCTGAATTTAAGTAAGTAAGTGAAGTAAGTGAAAGTAAACACAGAGCAGTGGGCGGGAATAGGGGATGGTAAAAACGTCACTGTCAAATGCAGGACAGTGAAGTATTACTCAAAAATGGATGAATGAGTTGAAATACAACTCTGAAAAAACTAATGAGAAAACACAATTATGGCTAAAAGTTCATAAAAGCTGATTTGTTATACATATAACATTACATAAGTTAATATGTACTGAATATTTTAGATTGAATCTTTGAGCTCAAGCATAGTTAATAGTAAGATTATAAGTGACTGCAGCCTGATGATGTGCAGAGCTGTGGTTGTGAGCAGTGAGTGACAGCGCTGGGTGACATACAGACAGATGGTGGCTGCTCTGCCTGGTCAGCATGGCACATGTGATAGCCGTGAACCATGGAGGAGCCTCCCACACCCACGCTCCAGTGTTGACACCTCTCCACTCATCTCCACACTCACAAGGAGAGAGGAGAGCTGCAGTTATCAGGCAGATGTTCACTCTACTTTGGAGATACAAAAACAATGTTATGTGGATGGAGTTTGCTTCCATTTTTACTGGTAACATCTAAAAAGTATTTTAATCAAGATCACAGCATCACAAGCACTGTACCATGTGACAGTCACAGTTGAAATGATTAGAAAGAGCATCTGTCGTCAAAGTTATTTTAAAACATCAACCACCATATATTGAGCGGGTGATAGAATATTTTCTGTGACAACCTACTGGAAACAGGTCAGTTCGTAAATTAACAACAACTAGTATGCTAACAGAGGACTTCCTGATTCCTGATCAGAAGATAAACAGCATGAACACAGCGCTCATTTTATTTATATATATATATATATATATATATATATATATATATATATATATATATATATATATATATATATATATATATATATATATATATATATATATATATATATATATATATATATATATATATATATATATATATATATATATATATATATATATATATATATATATCTCAGTGGTTCTTAACCTTGTTGGAGGTACTGAACCCACATTCACCGAACCCTTGTTTATTGAAAAATAAAATATATATTTTTTTCAAATTCAAGACATATGTGTGTTTTACTGGTGCACAAAATGAATCGTGCATTAACATCACTGTGTTCAAATAAAACCAATACAATGCATGAACTCACAACAAATTACATTACGTACCTTTTTACAAAGACATGACCTTTTTTAATACTACCACACTGAAATAATTTTAATTTTTAACCTTATGTATTTCAATAATGAACTTATTGTATTTATGCTATTTATTATTTTTAACATTTGAACACACACCCATCACCTAGTTTCCATCACGCTATAATAATAATGAATATTTACTGCAAATCAGTGTGACTTCTGCTGTTGCCTTTGAGAGACCAGTTCAGAAACACGTGGCTTCACCTTGACAAGTGCCACTCTCATGGCACTCAGTCATTTTCACAGCAAAGTCTGTTCCTTTTCTTCGTTTTTATGTTGTTTTATGTTTTTATGCCGTTCAAACGTCTCATTTAAGTTGGGTAGGACACATCAAAGGGCACATTTGTTGAATTGGGCCAAGGTCTGAAGACGTTCGCAATCGCTAATCATATGAGTCGGGTGCATGTCTTGACCTCCGCCGACCTCGATCGAACCCAGGTTAAGAACCACTGATATATATATATATATATATATATATATATATATATATATATATATATATATATATATATATATATATATATATATATATATATATATATATATATATATATATATATATATATATACACACACACACACACACACACACCCCCACACACACACACACACACACCCCACACATATATATATATACACACACACACACATATATACACACACACATACACACACCCCCACACACCTATATATATATATACACACACACACACACACACAATACAATATATCTCCTACAAAAAAAGAATAAAATAAAAAAAATTGAGCATAGCCACTTTAATAAAACTAAAATGAACAACAGCAATTAAATAAAAAGATGTGTTATAAAATTGTGAACTGTCTCTTTAAGAAGAATAAATAAGGATTTTCAATATAGATTATTTGTATGGGATAGCTTTCGCAATTTGGTTAATAGACTTACTTCTTTCATACCGTGTTTCTTGTACCCTGGACAATTGCTGGTCTCTGTCTATCTCCCACTAACTCTCCTTTTCTCTCTCTCTCTCTCTCCCTCTCTCTCTCTCTCTCTGAGTCCTTCTCTGTTGTGTTGTTTAATATGCACGGTCCATTTTTGCTCCCTTTATTATTGTCCCATTGGCGACTCAGGCCCCCTTTCTTTGGCCAGACAATGGGCGGCGTCATGACAGGGTGCACGGTGGTCATGTCCCATTTGCCACCCTGCGCTATCTCTCTATCCCGCTCACCCCCTCCATCCCTCTACCCTCCCTCACCCGCTGGACCCTTTTCAATAGCACCCAAATACTGTTACAGGAGAGAAAGACCTGGGACCCTTCTATACGCCCCGAGCCTGCAGGGCCACAGCTATATACATACTATTAGCATAATTATAGCCTGAGAGGGAGAGAGAGAGAGAGCAGAGGGGGAAAGAGGGAGCAGAGGGGGAAGACAGATAGACCGGGGCCAAGGTGTCCGTCCACACACAAGGAAAAAGACATTCTTCTAAAAAAGGACATTTGAATAGCCCATGTATTGAATTTGTCCCATTTTCATCTAAAAGTATAAGGTTCGGAATGGGGCTCGTGGGTGGGCATATCTCCGTTAGGGCTGACTGACTTTGAACTTGAACTTGGACCCCAGGGGTGGGACAGATTGAGATTGAATTGAAGGAGGGCTCCCCCTGGAATAGTGGGCTGGTAAGTGCAGGCCCGGAGCATCTGTGGTCCCGGCTTGTTTATATGTTAACATCTCTTTCCATTCAACCGTCATATTGTGGATGGATTCTCTCATGTACATTAAAAGACTATTTTAGATGAATGTATCTTTTATCTACTGGAGGCAGAACATTCCAGAGCATCCATTTGTTTAGGTTACACAGTGCAATTTAATAAAAGAAAACCTTTATTTAAATGCCCAAATTACATAATCAACAACACTGTAAAAGCATGCATATTCTCTTATGTTTGTAAATGTCAACAAGCAATCCTCTAAGACTTCCCAAGCCATCTCACCTGCCAGGACATATATACAAGATATTTTTAGCATAAAAACATTTGTTGACCCGACAGAGAATCCATGTAAAGGTGCCGCAAAGACCAGGAGTTAGTCTTTCATGTGGCATTTAGTACAAAGCCCACTACAGCACCACCGCTCCGCTCCCATCTCCACCCACTGCATGTTTGTTGTCCGGAGAGGCAGGAGACAGCTCTTGTGCAGCACTGGTCCAGTCGCCCTGTTTTAGGGGCGGCTTTAAAGCATGTCACCGGACCTCATGCATAGTAAACAGTGCGGCCTCCATGGCTGACTGGTGAGCAATTTGCCTGCTAGATTGCCTGGCCCCGGGGCCTTGGTGCTATGTTTATGTATGAGCCCTCCTGTTTCATATGTATCGGCCCCTGGATCATTTTCTACTCCCCTCCCCGCTTTCTCCCTTGCAGAACTGATGGCATATACGCAGAAACACAAATACAGCCACACTGCGCACACATGCACGTGCGCACACACAGGCACGCATAGAGTCCACATAACGTAAACATTAAGAGTGATGACCTGCACAAGGGCTGACACTGTCCCAGCAGATTACACTATTGTCAATACAAATAGAAATTTACTATACACGTGTCGCAGCTGCTGCCGCTTACCGAGCACTGGCGCTTTGCTGGGTGAGTGGAGATGTATTAGGAGCATGTTGTCTGTGATGGTCCATGCACACCCCCCATGCCTCCTATTTGATGTCACCTTTAACAGCACTTTCTATCTCAAACAAACATCTTACCCTGTATGCAATAACCAGGAATTTGTGAGCTAAAATATTCACTCATAACATGCCAAGAGGGTTACTTCTACAATATAGTCAGTTTCCAGATACTGCGAGAGTATAACTGGATAAGGAAGGGATATTTTCAATCTTGAAACCACACAATTTTCCCATTGGGAATCATGTAATTTACACATAGCTTGACAGCATGGAAATTAAGCTAAAACAAAAATAATTTGCATTCATACTCAAGTGATGCAGAAGTAACAGTAGTCTTATTTGAGTCATTTTTGATTCTACTTCACATTATTTCTCTATTCAGGTGTTTTTTTCTCTCTCTCTCTATCTCTTAATTCCTACACAGAAATGATGAAGTGAACTTATCTGAACTGGCACAATGTAAGAAATATTTACAGTATCAAAAGTAGGGCCAATGTCGTCCTCTGTATGTCAGCAAAGGGCGAAGCATCTCCAAAGGGCCCAAACTGTAATGGGTTTCACAGGACACAATTTGTTTGATATGAAATGATCCTCTGCAGACACAAAGTGGTCCCCATTAGGAGGCCAGCAGATTAGTGTGCTCCTCTGAGGCTGTGCGGCTCTGTGTCAGTGGTGGAGGACCCTTCTTATCTTTCATTAAGCGCACACAGCAGGCCAACGCAGCAGCCCACCAGGGGCAGAGGGAGGGAGGGAGGCACAGGGAGGAGAACAGAGATTGGGAGCGTTTAAGAAATCATTTCCACATATCATAGCCCCATCTCTAATTCAGAGCCGCCAGTGAAGGGGCCGTGGGGAATGCGCAGCGTCTTTCTCTCCAAATGCCAAAACTGACCAGAAGGCACGGAGCAAATGAGGCTCAACACAAATAAACACACATCCACGCTCCGGAACAGGTCGGGGAGAGGCACAGGCTGCTAAGGAAGCATCCACATCCAAACAGCAGCTCCAAACACATTCACACATGCCAAGTCCTGAGCACGCAGCACAAAGATGAGCCACTCAGACAGACGCAGGGGAATCGCATTCCTCACACACATACATCCACGCCGCACTCATGGCAGGCTGCCATATGAGTTCATGCCTAATCTGTGTTTGTTAATGGCTGGCGTGTGCTAATTACTGTCACTGTGCACCAGGGGCCTGAGCTGGCCAATCATCAAGCAGCATAGCCTTTGACCAGCCAATCACCAGCCAGGATAGCCTCTGAACCAAAGGGCTTCTGGGAGTTGGGGACTTTTAGCATCTGTGAAATTCACTTCGGAATACTTCTCTCATGCTGCTGCGTAAGTGAACAGAATAAGAGGGTGGAAAGAAAAGCATATGTAAAGAGGGACCGGGTGCATGTGGCACTGCGTCTAACCAGCAGTCTGTGAGCTCTGCAGCTCTGTGAAGGGAAAGCAAAACAAGGCCTGAATGTGGGCCAAGCCAGCCACTCCACAGGCTCAAAGGCTGCAGTAATCCAGTGTTGACATGGTAATAGCCATGAGCTTAGTGTCAATTAGATAGAAACAATATGCTCGCTCTGCTGGAGTAAGTAGAGTGTACCTTTTAAGAGAGCAAGCTTAGCAATATCAGCACAAGTCAACTGTACTGTAAGAATATAAAATAGAGCATTGTGTGTGAAGTCATTTGAGTTTGACTGGTCAGCAGCACAGGGTCTTTGTCACATCAGACCTCCATTGTGTTCTGCTTGGCATCATGTTCTGCCTCAGAGGGAGGATGGCCTTATTACATGTTTCTCTATGAGAATGGGTTTCTGGGCCACAGCGATCTCAGACCAACCATCGCTCAGCGCCACTGAAAGACAGGAGACACAAAGGGCCAAAAGTCTTTGACACAGTGGAATGGCCCTAGAGCCATCTGTGGGAGGAGGTGCGTTTAAGCTATACAGTGCCAATAGGAATAGCTACTTTAGAGCTTTGATAATGTTTTATTACAACAGTTCTCTATAGTGTTTCATACAAGTGCTCATATTTGAAAGTGTGTGTAACACTTGGCAGTGCTGCTTTAGAGTAAGTAGTTACAGTTCCACAAAGTCCCAAAATGCAAGATTTAATTCTGCATCAAACTATAATTTGAGTTTCTTCAGACTAGTAAATGTCCATGTACCACTACCAGTATATGCCACATTTTGAGTAGAAGCTGTGCTCATATGGGACAATAAGAACAAGAGCACATGACTGATGTGGTTTAGTCGTCTTAAAAGAAAGCAGGAATATGCTAAGAAAATAAACATTTGGAGACAATGAAAAGTGCTTGGGGCTTAACCAATAACACGTACAAGCCTTACTTTCTTATCAGAGTACAGCCTCCTTTGTCCAGCCCTCTAATTCTGCACTCCTCTCTGGGCGCCGCTCTCTCGTCTCAGATTTGGGGCTGCAGTCAGTGTATTGTTTGTCCAAATTGTAAGGTCAGTGGGGGAGGCCGACTAATGTGGCGCACCACTTCAAAAACCACTTTTCATCTTTTGCCTGCGTTCTTCTTTATCAGCCCCTCCATCATTTTCATTCTGTGAGCATGCAGCCTGACGCGGGCCTTTCATCTGCGTGTGAGAGACGCATACACTCACAGGGGA
The DNA here is from genome assembly GCF_009829125.3 of Periophthalmus magnuspinnatus. NCBI lineage: Eukaryota > Metazoa > Chordata > Actinopteri > Gobiiformes > Gobiidae > Periophthalmus > Periophthalmus magnuspinnatus. The sequence goes on from NC_047126.1 coordinate 12,081,648, forward strand.
AAATGGGACGACGGACATGTCTTTGGAATGATTATATATGAGCAGAGCTTAATGACCTCGCCTCTGACTCCTCTCTTCTTATTATGGTACAAACAGCCTGTCGCCAGCTTTGGACCCTGTGCCACTGAAACTCTTTGTCCAGAGAGGAGCGGAGAGTTGGCAAACCATGAAGACAAGTCAGCCATGTTTTCCTGAGCATAGCAACGTAACAACAGAATCCATGTTAGGGTTGTCAATGTAGAGAGATTGTGATCGTTATTGTTATAATAAAAATAGAGGTGGTGTTCAATAGTTTTATTTATTAAAGTATTTGTTTATTTAAAGGTAACTTTTCTGGTAGGGGTCTGTCATCTGCTCTATCCATGGGGATGTTAATGTTTTGTCTGGAATATTCCAAAGAATGATGCTAAATCCAGCATTTATTAAATTATAGCTGTTGTATTGCTCAAAATGCTTTGAAAAAGATGTATTCCTACTCTCCTCCACAGACCTCACTTGTAACTTGGCCTGTTGATTCTTTGCCCCTAATGTCATCAACATCAATAATCAACATTCCCTGGGGGTGTGAAACTTACTGGAGGCACTGCTCTGTCTGTTACTGAAGTTAGACTTTAATCTGCGGTTTGTTTTAACATAATCTGACCATAAAGAGTGAATTTAGCTGGAACAACAACTAGAGATAGGTCGATATATCGGTTGGCTAATATATCAGGCCGATATTTGTGCTTTTTTATTTTTATTTTTTCAGCCATAAATCTCCAGCGCAGGTCAATATTTAGTTTTGGCTGACCTGCTTCCTAAAGAATACACATAAAGTTTTATTTGAACATTTCAGTGTAAAATGATAACTGCGGAAAGCTCTCTTAAAGGTTTGTGGTAAAACGTTACTGTGGGTGTTTGTAGTACATTTAAATGACATTAATTTGCAGAAAATAATCAAAATCGGCTTTACATCGGTTTAAATCGGTTGGTCTAGATTTTAAACCATCTGTATTGGCACTGGCCATGAAAAAACACATATCTAAACACATCGCTAACTACAACAGGTGATACCCAGTAGAAGTATATTACACTTCTATGGGGTGTTAAATGCTAATACATAACATATTTAGATCACCATGGTACCTTTTATTGTTTTGAAAATGCTATATTTGCCCAAAACTAATTATTAACGTATATTATAAGTTTCACTTTCTCTTTTGATGCTCAGTCTCCCCTCCCTTTGCTCTCCACACCCCCTTCAGACCACTATCACACAATCAGCGTGTTTCCCACTAATGACATTTCTGCACATTTCATCAGGTTTGTCAAGTTGTTTTGTATCATGCATTTTTATATACATTTAGACTTCTCATGAGGGAGCATGGGTGATGTAGGCTAAAACCCGGATGGATGACATCTAAAACCTCTCTAGGCATGTTTTTGATGAGAGAACAACATTATAACAGGGTAATACCCCCTCTTTAAATAAGTCCTAAAATTAGACCTAAAATTACATACTAGGTAGCATTAGCCAACTGTTTTTTCAGTTACCTTTTTGTTGAAAATCAAACACCTAAACATGGCCATAGATGCTCATACTGATCACAGGCTGAATATGTGTTATTTAAATCTACTTAGTATTTTTAGTATTTAGTATATATTTTTTTTAAGTTTTATCGAGCCTACCTATCTGACTTTTCTAATATTGTTTATTAATTTGTGCATTATGTCATCATGGTAACTGCTGAATATTCCACCATAGGCATACATGTAGAATACTGCCAGAATGATATCACTGTAAAATATCAATAGTGCTGCTCGCCTACATAGAGACAGAAATGTCTAAAGCCATACTGTGGAACATTCTACTTGCAGTTATGCACTTGCATGGTGGAAATGAGGAAAATCCATTAATAGATGTTACACTTGCAATTATTCCAGAATAAAGCAAAGGGGAGGATCTGAATGCCCCATGCAGATAACAAAGGACTTTTGAATTCCAAAGACACAATAACATCAAATTGAACTGCACTGATTAAAAGTGTATAATTATACAAACATTGTTGTCCTTATGTCTTATCAGTTTGTATGTTAAAGGTAAGTTGATATTGAGCAGTCTCAGAGTTATTTAACTGTAATACAAAATGTGGAGACAATTTTCTCTTGAGCTCTGAAAGGGTTAACAAAGTCTTAAGGAAAACACTTCCATGCAAAGGAGCACATCACGTTTCATGCTGCTATTTTATGTCCAAGGCCTTATTTTTAAAACAAGGTCGCCTGTTCCCTGAGTTCTTTTCAAAAACTTAAGAAGCCAAAGTTCCCTCTCTAGTTCTCTTTTCTATTCTGAAAATTATAGGGGCTTTCAGGGAGGTCACTGCGCTGCCATATGAATAATAGATTTTAATTGATTTAACCTGGTCGGGGAGTGGGCTAAAACGTGCGCCCTGTCACTTTGAGAGGGCAGAGCGAGGGGAGCATGGTCCAGCACACATCTTTAAAAGCCCCTGGACCTGAGTCACCCATGAAATATTCACACGGCACTGACGACTGACCTCCCACGGCAAAAACCTCGTCGTGATCTGCGATTGATTTGTGACAAGACAATTGGGGCGAGACAAAATGCAAGTGTCCAGCCAAAGACCCAAGTCCAAACACAGTACTTCACCTGTGCAGAATATGAATGGTACAAAGTGATTTTAGATGGCTCTGAGCTTCTGAGAAAAGCATTATTACTAGGGCAAATGTTATAAGGACTATATCTCTTTGAATAGTTGTTTCAAAGTTCTATCGAATCTTATCTCTGAATTTCAGGGTGAAAACAATCTAGTACGTTGCCATACCAATTAACAATTCAAACAAATTCTTATCTTTTGAATGGCCATAAGTCCTCAAAATATCACATCTAAGCAGGAAGCTGAAACCCATGAATACAGAGACTAACTTCAACAATCAATTGCAACATTCCTTATCAAACCTTGCTAAAAGTTTAGTATTAAACCTACTACACAGGGCAATTTGCATCACATCATGACAACACTGTAAATACTCACTATAGGCTGTGTTCACACACTTGCACACTAAACTGGTACTTAACCTGTAACTAAACTTGTACTAGACCAGGACTAGTGACGGGACCAAACCAAGTATAGGACTAATCTGTGCTTGAGCAAGGACCAAACCAAGACCAAGTTAATTCACCCTATTGTTTGTCCATGAATCACTTTAATGCCATTGTTTAACTGATCATTTCAACAATGGGACTTAATTTAACTATACAAAGTAAACATAATGTTCCCAGTAGGACTCACTGACCACATTGCCATTGTCCTCAGCTCAGCTAAAGTGCATTTGATCATTTAAAATTCTTGGTTCTTCAAACTTCTTTCGTATTGTTTGTGTGTATGTATCCAACAGGCCTCGGCAGAAATATGCAGATTTATTCCTATCATTAGCATGATAAATTGGGAACAAAATGAAGCCGCTCCACTTGAATTATTAAGATTATGAAAAATTATAATGAATGCTTTGCTCTTGATGTGACTTGTTTTCCTGATAAACAAAGGCCTCTAATTACCAGCCAAACATCTGGGGACTGCGGTAACCTTCATTAATCTCGCCCAATCCCACCGTTCGTCTCCCCACAGAGCTGTGCATTAGAAAAGAGCACCCGCGACAGAGCACATAAACGCTCTCCAGTTATCAGCCTCGCACGGGACAGGCTACTTCCTGGCACGACCCGTACCTAAGGGATCCACTGCCCAATAAGTACCTCCTGCTCCAGCCACATCCTTATTGTCTCCAAGTTTTAATTGCAAGATACCAAACATTGATTACAAGTCAATTAGCCTGTGTTCAGATGTATAACAACGAAGAGAAAAGCAGACTTTGTAGACTCCTGTGTACTCCCAAAGGCGAGAGCACTTTGAGTTCATCTAACACATCATAATAAATGTCTGTCTGGTCTTGCGCCACATATATTTTAAGTCCTTTTTTCTACCTTCACATCCATTTTGTCCCTTCAAAACTGTGGATTCTTCTGCTTACATCCAACAATTCGTCATATTTTGCAGATGGCCTCCCTGTTACAATTGTCTGAGTCTGGAGATATATACTGCTGCTCCTAAGGGTCAGTACAGAGCGTTTTGTCTCCTCTTTTTCCTTTTGCATGTGATGTGAGTCAAAGGTAGAGCTGTGTGCGTAACCTCCATGACCGGGGCTGTGGGCCTGGCTCCAGTGGAGAAGAGAGGGAGCGGGCTATGATGGGACTGGGAGTGATGGAAGGCCGAGCAAGGCCAGGTGTGTGTGAGGCGGTGAGAGAGGATTTAGGGGCGCAGGGATACACGCGGTGCTGTCAGGATTTTCAAAGTTTTCACCATCATTTGTTTTGTCCATGAAGTGTGTGTGTGCGTATATGTGTGTGTATGCGTGTGTGTGTGCCCCTGCTCTGACCTCCTGGATGAACCGAGGGGAGACTCCTGCTGATTAATGGGGCTGTCGGCTCTCCCATGGTGGCACATTTCCAAACTAAATTTGGCCACTGCTGGCTGCTGGGGTCAGGTGCAGGCAATGGAGACATTAGGGAAGGCCGGCCTCACAGCAGTATCTTCTGCACACTGGACTTCCGCTCCACCGGAACCTGGGACACAATAAGACAGATCTGTACAATGAATGCTATATTAAAATACCATTCAATTGTGTCATGAAGGTTGAATTACATACACAGACTGACAGAGTACAGTACTAGAGGGATTGACACATAATACATTTGACCTGTCATTGCTCTATAGAGTTTTCAGCACAATTTTCATTTCTGTCCCTCTAAAACTAAATCTAGACAGTAAAATACAGCTGTCTAAATCAACAGAATCCATCCTCCTGAAGGAAATCCTAACATGATATAGTAATGAGATCATTGGTAAAATAAAGACAAAATAATGAAAAATAAAATAAATATGACATAGTGGTGAAAATGAGTGTGTTCCTGTATTGATGCGTGGAGATACAGAGGATGCAGCTCTTTGAGCTGTGGACAGAAGCACATCCCACTCAGAGCACATCCTTCCCCCACAGTGACATTTCCTCATGCATCGCAGTGCAATCAGCACTATCCATTATGTATTCGCTACTAGGTAACAAGCACAACTTGACCAATTACAGACACAATGATAGACCCCGTGGCTCATTTTTCTCTGTTTTTTTGCCAGTGCTGTCATGGCGACCTCTACATCGGGCGAGCGTCAGGACTGGTTGGCAGGTCACCCAAGGTGGGCAATGTGAGTACATAATTACAGCTTGGGAACATTTGCCCTTTGCAAATTGTATGAAATGCATAGTGGCTAATTGGGCCACTCTGGCATTTGTGGAGTTCAGCGGGTCATCTTTTATGTGACGGCTATTATCACTAAAGTGATAACTGTGATGGGCCCACTCAGCTCTACACTTCTTTAGTTGTGGCCATAGAAATCACTGGCACTGGGTCAAGTTGAGAAGACATCACATAGTCAGTTTTACAGGTCAGAAATAAAGCTTTTTGTGTAAAACTGTGTGGATGGAGCCCGTTTACTCTGCTGCATTAATACAGCGATCATCCTCTTAAATTACAGGTTTCTATGTCCTAGCTTTTACTGCGGCCAAAGTTTAGTTTATCACACACCAACTCCATGCATGTCATGTGTACGTTAGTGGATTCATGCAGTCACCTTGTTACTCCAGCAGGCATGTCAGTGCTAAGTCCACACTAAGTACTACACCTCCACCTGAAAATGAACTGTACTTAGACAAAGCAATTCAAGTGACAAGTCTAACAGCTTTCACCTCCTGCAGTCCTCTCCATAGATCACTGTGGTAAAAGTAAACATTATTTTAAAGTTAAATCCCAGGATTTGACAGGCCGGAGGACCTCTGGCTTTGCACCGTCACCTCCCAGCTCGCCTCTGAACAGGAATGCTCTAAATCCTGGTCCAGTTTTGGGAAGCACACACACTCAGACTGATAAATCTTTCTCCTTGCATCTCACCCTTACATTAAGTAAAGGTAGCACCATCTGCTCCCTATTAATTCCCCAGCAGGCGACTTATCACCTGAACCTCCGTGACCCCCTGTGCCTCCCACATCCTCTTCCCTCTCTTCTTTTCCCTCTTCTCCTCGCTGCTCCCCGCGACTCCCTCATTCCTGAACCCAATCCGTCTCGTCCACTGTGTGTTTTATACACTGCAGTTGAAGAGGTTTGTTGACATTTCATTTTACAGTGCCTTAGAATATGGATTTATCCTCACACACACATGAACATATGACCTATGACTGACCGCTAAACTCTGTGCGTTCACTCCCACTGTGTCCCTATGGCAGGTTCAGTGGACAGTCTAGCGCTGCTGTGGAGGTCACTGGCAAATGAGAAGCAGAGCTGTAGGATTAGGGAGGAGATAGCTGAGGGTTCAGGAGCCTTTCTCTGGCTTTGATTAGCTCCCTACTTGATTAAATGCCCATTGTGGAGGAGGGGAGGAGGAAAAAGATGAAAATTGGATGAGGGAAAAGAGGAGAAGGGAGAGACAAGTCAAGGCCATTTGTTTTCTCAGCTGGGGCTAGTTCAAGTGGTCGTCTGTGGAGCCCTCTGGCCCAGGTTCACACACACACAGGCACTCCAGGATAAGCACTGCTCCATAACAGTCCTCTGAACTGCAGGGAAATGTCCAGGGAGAGACAACGCAAATCTCACCCCGGACACAGCATACAGTCCAAGGCATTTATTTAGTGTCACATTGGATCCAGTGATGTGATGTGACACCAAGTTAGTTTGAAATATTATATTATAAATCCAGTTTGGAGCAACATTAATAGTTTTGTTTCTGTTGAATGTAGACATTACATCATTTCATCATATTTTTTTCTTAAACTGTATTCAGCTATTTTCACTTTTGATGACCTTGATCTTTTAAGATTACTTTCATTTGGAAGTCAGTCCACTCACTGTCCCTGATTCCTCTACACTCCTGTACTTTCTCTACCTACCCCTATCCCCCCCCCCCCCCCCCCCCCCTCTCTCTTTCTCTCTCCCTCCTTTTCTCCCTCCGTCTCTCTCTGCTCTAGTCTGTTGGAGGTAACCTGACTCCGGCGGCTTCTGACACGATCCAGGCCGCTGTGAGCCCCTGCCCAACACTTTCACCAGCAGAGCTAGACAGTAAAACAAGCAGATTACTACCACATGTTCCCCCCTCATACTCTCACACTCAGTACACACATACATACATGCACTATTTTGATGTTGCCAACTCCCCCCCAACATGCACCACCCCGGTTCGCGCAACTCAAAGGCCACACCAAAAAGCCCAGAGCAGGGTAAACTGACCCAACCTGTGTGGGGAGAACCACAATGGAAAGCAGAAGGGAGAGAGGAAGAAAGAGAAAGCAAGAAAGGGAGAGGAGGCATAAAAAAGTAGCGAGCTGTAGTTAATACTGCATTGATAAGTGAACGTACATGGACAAAATGTGTCAAAGTTAATGCAAGTAAAACACAAGTGAAGATTGGATGGTGAGTTGCATGCAGTGAATTAGAGGTGTTATCTGTCAGGGAACGTAGAATGTGTAAAACCTAGCCTATTATTCATCAATCAAGGCTGGTGATCAATCCTAACACATACAGTGGGGCAAAAAAGTATTTAGTCAGCCACCAATTGTGCAAGTTCTTCCACTTAAAAAGATGAGCGAGGGCTGTAATTTTCATCATAGTTTCACTTCAACTATGAGGGATAGAATGGGGGGGAAAGAATCCAGGAAATCACATTGTAGGATTTTTAATGAATTCATTGGTAAATTCCTCAGTAAAATAAGTATTTAGTCACCTACAAACAAGCAAGATTTCTGGCTCTCACAGACCTGTAACTTCTTCTTTAAGAGACTCCTCTGTCGTCCACTCGTTACCTGTATTAGTAATACCTGTTTGAACTCGTTATCAGTATAAAAGACACCTGTCCACAACCTCAAACAGTCAGACTACAAACTCCACTATGGCCAACACGAAAGAGCTGTCAAAGAACACCAGAAACAAAATAGTAGACCTGCACCAGACTGGGAAGACTAAATCTGCAGTAAGTAAGCAGTTTGGTGTGAATAAATCAACTGTGGGAGCAATTATTACAAAATGGAAGACATACAAAACCACTGATAATCTCCCTCAATCTGGGGCTCCATGCAAGATCTTATCCTGTGGGGTCAAAATGATCACAAGAACGGTGAACAAAAATCCCAGAACCACACGGGGAGACCTAGTGAATGACCTGCACAGAGCTGGGACCAAAGTAACAAAGGCGACCATCAGTAACACTACACCACCAGTGACTCAAATCCTGCAGTGCCAGACGTGTCCTCCTGCTTAAGCCAGTGCATGTCCAGGCCCATTTGAAGTTTGCTAAAGAGCATTTGGATGATCCAGAAGAGGATTGGGAGAATGTCATATTGTCCGAAACCAAAACAGAACTGTTTGGTAAAAACTCAACTTGTCATGTTTGGAGGAAATAAAATGCTGAGTTGCATCCAAAGACCATACCTACTGTGAAGCATGGGGGTGGAAACATCATGCTTTGGGGCTGTTTTTCTGAAAAGGGATGACGGATCCATGTAAGGAAAAGAATGAAAGGGACCATGTATCGTGAGATTTTGAGTGAAAACCTCCTTCCATCAGCAAGCACATTGAAGGTGAAAGATGGCTTGGTCTTTCAGCATGACAATGATCCCAAACACACCGGCCGAGCAACGAAGGAGTGGCTTTGTAAGAAGCTTTTCAAGGTCCTGGAGTGGTCAAGCCAGTCTCCAGATCTCAACCCCATAGAAAATCTTTGGAGGGAGTTCAAAGTCTGTGTTGCCCAGCAAAAGCCCAAAACATCACTGCTCTAGAGGAGATCTGCAGGAGGAATGGGCCAAACTGCCAGCAACAGTGTTTGAAAACCTTGTGGAGACTTACAGAAAACATTTGACCTCTGTCATTGCCAACAAAAGGTATATAACAAAGTACTGAGATTAACTTTTATTGTTGACCAAATACTTGTTTTCCACCATAATTTGCAAATAGATTAATTTTTATTTAAAATCACAAAATGTGAAAATGTGCACAATTGGTGGCTGACTAAATACTTTTTGCCCTATTGTAACAATATCACCAACAGAATACAAAAAACCCCCAAACATGTCTATTATCATTTCCCTCCTATCTCCGCCCACAGCCCTGTACCTACTTATGATCATTCAAAAATAATCAGGCTCTGGCTTATGCACATGGAATTGAAATATCATGTAACAATTTTGTAACAATAAAAACATGTAAATGAAAATAAGTTCCTTGCTGAAATGTTGATTTGAAGAGGTGGGATCATTTTAAGCAGAAAGTCAATGGAACCATTTATATTAAGTGGCCAATATTAGGCACATTTTTTTGGCCTGTTGTAATCATCAAAAACATACCAGACGTTTTGTTTTGTTTCACACATGTCCTGCATATTAAGGCTGTGTTCTCCTCTCAAACTGAAAAAACTTCCACCTTGTGATGTCATTAAGTGCTAATACATGACGTGCTCCCTGTGTTTTTAAACTCCTTACACCTTCACAAGACTCATTTTAATAATTTGCCAAACTTTGAAGCTGCAGCTGTTGCTTGAGCCTCTTGGAAACTTCGTCACTCTCATACTGTAGACCTTCTGTGACAACCCCAACTGCACAAAAGCTAAAACAAAAACTTTCAAAAAGATAGGGTTATTCCAGTGTGTCACAGAGTAAATCTGTTCAACTGAGGCTATAAAAAGCTGCTTTAACTTTAAAACTACCACTTGATGACATCAGAAGGTGGAACAGAGCATTTTGAGCTTTGGAGATGTAAACAGCCTAATAACGCAGGATTAATCAGACATGTGTGAATGAAACAAAACACAACTGCAGGTATGTTTTCAATTGGGTAACAATATTCCAACATAACTAAAAGTTCACTTGGGTGAATTTGGCGTAATATAAGCCCTTTAAGTAAACTAAATGACTCCACTTCTGTCACTGCCTGCATTCTGTTGACCCAGTTCAAAGTTAATCTAGACACCACACTCAAAATCGTCTGTGTCTCATCTTCAAAGAGTCAGAGTCATAGTTATAGTCCCCTTTTGACTTTGCACCTGCATGATTCCTCCCAACGCGCCTCTCCTCTGCTTTGTTGGCAAGAGGCGTCGCGGTCATTCTGCATGCCCAGGCACATTATCAACTCGCAATTACATTTACACTCTGTTCTAGTCCCTCAACTCAAGCAGCTGGCAACACCGCAGCGGCGCATTACAAACACACTGACTACTGGCACTGGTTTGCAAATACGAGGTCCTTCCTATCACAAATAAACCTAATACGGACTTAATGTGCTGTAATGAATCTGCTGGAGTTTCCATTCCAGGCACAATGGAAAGTTAATAAAACAATATTGCGATTGGTGCGGCGAGAGAACCCTGCGGACCGAGCTTTAGATTAGGCCCCTAATGGCACCAGAGCCGAAGGGTAAATTGAAATGTAAAACCCAGAGCGAGACCCTAATTCACCCTTATCTGTGTGAGGGACGAGCCTGCCTCCCCCGGCCGAGATTGGGGCCATGGAGTTGGATGAACCTCAATTTGCTTTGTTAGAGGTAGCTGTATATGCATGTGCGGCCTGGGATCACCGTATGGAGATGTATAGGATGCGTGTTTGGAATGCAGAGCCAGAAATGAATGAGAGGCTATTTTTACTCAGCTTGAGCACAGCATGCAAATATGTCAATTGTAATGGCACACAGAGTGGACACATGTCGGTGCAAACGAATCATACACACGTTTTGGCTAATGTGGCTCTCTGTCTATGGCTACATTTTGCATATACACAACCCATGGGCATTCCAAGAACATTTGGTCGTATTAGTCCTAATTGTGATGTGTTTTGTAATGTACCTGATATTTAAATTTATTCTACATGAAAATGCTGCAATGCAAATATAGAATTCATATCGCACAGCTGTACCAACATACTGAGACTCTAGTCAACAATATAATTTAGTAGTCTATGAAATGTAAATAATACTATAGTAGTAAGGATATTTTTCCACTTTGGGAGTTTAGTCTTCTGGGTGTTTAATACTGATCATAGACCTCTGTATCATGTATTGTAATCATATCAGCATATCACCAAATGCTTATCACGGTGGGTCAAATGAATGGAAATATTGTGACTAAACCTGTGATTTACTCCCCTATAATGCAGTCCTGCTTATGTGAACACACTGTCAAAGTTGGAGTGAGTAGATTAGGTGTAATAAACCCCCCTTCTCTCTCTCTCCCCTCTCTTTAGGCCACTCGTCCACCTGTTCTCATTATAGTCCCACAGTGACATCTCTCTCCCTCCATCCTTGCATCCTTTCCTCCTCCCTCTCTCTTTCATCGCTCCTCCTGTTGCCTCTGTCTCCTTCCTCTCTGACCGTTCATTACCCTAATCAAATCCAGCAGCTCAACAACCGCTCACTGCCACTCCTGCTGCATTTTTTTCTTCTTCTCCTATTTTTTTTCTAAATCCCAGGACTCATTTGCATATGCGTCCAGTTAATTAGTGCGGGGGCGCAGGTGCGTGGTGATAATCATTATTAAACATGACAGTCACCTGTGACCGCGATGCCCTCCCCAACCCTCTCCCTCACAACGCCACACTCATCTCTGCATCCCCCGCTCGGCTCACCATCACTTGTAAAGGCACTTGTGATGTCACATCCTGTTATGGCATATTCAGGCAGATCTCCATTTTAATGTCTTCAGTAAAAAATCATGTATTTTTTGTTAAATCCATGGATGTCACTCAAAAGTAGTATATTGTATTGGAAATGATATTCGTGTTGAGCGTCCAGTGCCTGCTTTTATCAATGTGCATCATTGTATGGATTTAACAAATTAAGAGTCTTAAGTTGTATACTGAACATGTTGAAACGTTTTTATTGGCCTATAACCAAAATAGTGTGGCCTTCATTAAATGACAATTGAAAAGTAATTGAAAACACACAGGCTATTAAAGGTGCATTAAAGGGGTGAACTGAGCCAACATTTCCACAGGAGATGAGAATCAGAGAATCAAAAAGAATCAGACAATATGAGATCTGACATTATTTATAAATAAATAGATTGTGATTGATACAGTTCAGTCTTTTGGTCTGACAATTTTTTTTTATTTGTTTTATTAATAAAATTAATTATTTTTGGTTGTCATTTTAGCACTGTAGCACTGTTCTTCTTCTTCTTCTTCTTTTTTTTTTTTTCAAACTATAGAACTTTTCAACAGAACTTAACCTTAACCTGCCCGGTCTTGTGCCAAACTTAGCAAGAGATCCGGTCCCATCCCTATGAACTATGTCACTTTCACTACTATGTCACATTTGATACTTCCACAGGCATTTAGCTTTATTTACCTCCATGCACGTGGCACTACCAGGCTAAGTTAGTGGTCAGATCTGTGGAGAGGTGACCATGCAGTGAGACAGCATGATTTTCATTGTATTTTTGGAGAAATAAAAATACGTGTCGATGATAAAATAGATGTTTGAAGTACCATACTGTAGTTAGAGGTAAAGCCATAGTATCTCCATGAAGACACGTGGGTAGTGAAAACGTACGCGAAGAGAAAAACTTACAGTAATAATAATAAAATGGTTATTTAATGTTCCTCAGATGCAGTTACTTACATCGCTGTGCTCCTGCTGTTTCAGAACAAGGGGTCAGTGGTAACTCGTGCGTAAATGTTCCACGTGCACAGTGTGATACTCCCCTCTGCTGTTTGTCTGAGGAAAGTGCAAAAACTGTCATCACACGATCTGTCAGCAATAGGATAACACACAATATAAAATGTCCAGTAATGTACAAACAGTGAAAAGTCTGTGGCTTTTTAGATCTCACCTGTGTCATGAAGATAAAGGCCATAAAAGAGTTAAGAGTGCCCTAAAACTGAACCATCAACTGGCCACACAGACAAATCCAAGTCACCAAGAGAAGAAAACATTTTAAATAGCTACAATATACAAACGAACTGTTCATTATTGTAATAATTGTATAGTTACTACTTCAGCTGCTCCTAGGCCTGTCACGATAACACGTTTTGAAGCACGATATATTCCTACAGCGATACTGCGATAAACGGTAATAATGAAACTGCTTTATACCACTGACACAAAAACAATTAAGCAGGATACTCCCAGTAAACCCATGTTTATATTTACACTATTTATATTTACATTAAAAAGGTCTGAGCGGGACACAGCAGAATGAAGCAATAATCAGCCACAGAAGTGACTTATTCAACCCCTCTGCATCTTAAATCTGTGCGTGTTACATCAAAAATAAAAATTAATTCCACACTATTGTTCTTCTAAATATTCCTCTATATATAGAACGATAAGTCGATGTAGTAATGATCGTGACCGGCCTAGCTAATACTATAATACTGACAGGAGACTAATGCATTAGTAAATACAGTGGAGTGATCTACAGCAACTCTTGTGCTTCAACATGACCTTTAGTGCCATCTACTGGTGAGGTGTTGATTAAACATAACAATACAAACTGTAAAACTCTTGTCTAGGTATGTCCAAACGGCCCGCGGTCAAATGTTTGTTTGTTTGTTTGTTTGTTTATTTATTTATTTATTTATTTATTTATTTATTTATTTATTTATTTATTTATTTATTTATTTATTTATTTATTTATTTCAAGTATTATAGCAGATGTGGGTAGCACTGATATACATTTACTTGAGTAATAAAATGCTATTTCTAGCAGTCACCATATTTTTGTTCTTTGGTCTATCCTTTGAAAATACCAAACTTGGTGCATAATATATTGTTTTGTCCTGACATTTACTTTAACCACACAGTACTTTTACTCTTTCCCTTGCAGTAGTTTCTTCTTGAATCATAATATTCTGAAGGTTACTTGAGAACATTTATTGGCTCTTCAACCCATCTTTGCATTTAGTAGATTTAGAAAATAAATGTTGTAATAACAGTATTTGTGCCACTAGATGGCAACATTTCTTTGCATCACACAAATGCCCCTGTATTATTACAGTGAGTGATGTTCCTCTGCTGACAGCAGAGTTATACAATATTGTGTTTGTTTTCACATTCAAATGTGTCCACACAACCACAACATCTGTCATCTGTCATTTATCCAGCACAATGTCTGCCTCATATTTTACAGTGTACAGGCTGAGATGAATCAAACATAGAGGAGAAGTATAGTTTCACAGGTGACAGCCTCTGTCCCAACTGAGGAATCGCTCCTGGTTATTTAATGAACATCAGCATCAGCTTTGTGCTGTGCTCAGCAGTGTGCCATTTTAACCCCAGTAGCCCTCACCCCCCCATAAACATATTAGCAAACAGCAAAGGCTCAATACATTGACAATATAGTTAACACTACCATTCTTTGAAGGACAAACATGTTTAAAAATGTATGAACCCTTATTGTACATATCAACTGTTTAAACTGCTGTGAAAAGAATGGATCATGGTGATATTTTGACTGTAAGCCTGAAGACACTGAGAGAGGTGATTATGTACTCTTATGTGCTATACTTTGCAGAGCCTGAGGCTTGTCCAGTTTTCACCACATTGTAGTGTCTTTCCCTGTCAGCTCATGCTTGCTGTGCTGCATGTTCTTTGATCTTTTCTTAGCCCTGTCCGGCATGCTCCAGGCGGCTACTGTTGAGAGGGGAGAAGGAGGTTAGCCCGGCCCGGACACAGCTCACTGCTGTGGGAAAGGGGGTGTCTGGCAGCGGGCCTTACAGAAGGATGGAAGATGTTGTTGGTCCATCTGTGTTTAAATGGGTCAGTGGCAGGTCAGTGTGCATGCTGACACACACGTCCATCCATGTGGCATTATCAGGAGTTATGACGACTTCATGTGAACTATGAGGGGCAGCTCACTCCATCATGGGACACATCTGATTGGACACAAGATATACACATTCATCCACAGACACAGAGCTGTCAGAGCCTGCTGCATACTAACATCATATGTTCTTCATCCATCACTTTTCCACATGTGGACATCACCATGGCTCCTAAGTCTAAAGCTAATTCTCATCTGACAAGAGACTGCATTATAAAGATCTCAAGATATCACTGATGCAAGCAGGGTGTATGATGTCTTCGTGTGGATTTTCTGAAAACAAACAAGCAAACAAGCAAACAAACAAGCAAAAAATACACAAAATCATGATATCTGCTGGCTCAAAGGAGCATGGGTGTAGACATTTAGAACAGTTTACTCAATGTGAACACTCCTTATGCAATGAAGAACAGTATATGCCATACATGTCAAGCTGCATTTTCACAATATTGACAAAATTCTACCATCACAAATTTCACCCACTGTTTTGTGTTATGCTTTTTTTCCCCTTTTCTTTTCAAAAGTGCATTGAAATTTCCAGCATTTAAAATATACACATTATGGACTAAACAGTTTAAACACATCAAAGTTCCATAATTGCATTGCAGTTCTGTAAAAAGACACGCTTCTGTTTGAGGAGGACACTAGGCTGGTGTTGAAACTTAAGAGGCCTTTATTTAGATATATAATAAATCAAAGATGTAGCACAACACAAAACCAGCTGAATAAATACGACTTCAAGAGAAGAATGTGCCGCAGTCTCATGCAGAATCCCGACTTTACAATATGAAACTCACACAGCTCTACAGTTGTTTCTATATGATTTCCACAACACATTTTCAACAGTTATTTATAGATTTCTTACAGACAGAACAAATATGACTGGAGACACGTAACAGACAACAGCAGATCGGATAGGCAGATATGCACATGCACATCCAACATGTCCAGATCCCCTTACAGAGAGGAGCCATAGAGACACACACTGATTCTTCTCCTCAGCTGACCTTGGTCACCGCCTCTGTGGACCGGAGGGCACAAACCCAAATAACCCAGCCATGGAAATCAAAATCAATGCAGGAAGCAGATCTGATGCCAGAAGGTAGTCCTCCAAGGTCAACACCTCGCACTGGCAGCCAATCATACTCTGCTCTGCCACAAGCCACGCAAACACTGCACCCCAAATAACGCTTCTGATGAGGTTAGGAGAGCTGGGAGAATATAAATGACATAATAGTTGTTGACACACATCTAAAAAGATATATGATGTGTTAGAAAATCTTTTCAAACATAATTATAGAACTCGCTGGACCTAGCCATCAGATTTTATGGATAATACTATGAATTAAATCTAATTTGGTTTGTAGAAGCCTGGTTCTACATTTGGCGAAAGTGTCAAAGTATAACTGCTCAAACCAGATCTAAAACATTGTTATATATTAGTATGTTTCAAGCTACTAATGGCAAATGGTGTCTTTTTCATGCCGAAGAAATGTTGACCTGTGAACTCATAATGTGATGTGATATGCCAGAGCAGTGTAATCTTTATAGAACAGTCATTTTCACATTAGTGTCTCTTAAAATAGTTTTACTGATGCTAAAACACAGGATTCTAATTCATACTTTGACTGGACCAATTGGGTCTCATTCAAGCAGAAGAATCAGGCAGTTCAACTATTTAATGTCATCTTAAATTATTCACTTTCTTGAGGCCAAAGGTTTTAAGAGCAATTAACAGAGGCCTCACAGAAGCACTAAAGAACACCCGACGAAGATAATGAGGAAGAGTTACTCACTAATTATTCCAGTAATTATTCAAGGTCAACTCAAGGTCAACAAAGAAATTAGTTGAGGAAAGGTTACAGTAAAACCGCTTAATGAAGCAATAAAGGTGGAGATATAAAGCTATGTGTTACAATGTCTAAATTCGAAATCAGTATTACTCATTATTTTATAGAGATATATTTATTATAAAAGCCATAACTGACATTGCCAAGACTGGACAAAAAACTCAGGCATTTTCTGTGTTAAGGGAACATGGGCTTTCTATTGAGCTCTAAGTTTCTATAGAAAAGGTGGATAAAATATGGGTTTAAAAGTTATGATATTGTCTCACATATCAAAATTATGTAAAAAAACAACAGCAAGAAAACAGTTGTGTCACAGGATTTTAGTTCAATCAAATATTTACCCATGAATCAGTGGTTGAAACTGTATCAAGTATGTGGCTGTAATAGGTAGGAGATCTGATGTGAGTACCCATAATGCATTTCTGTAGTAGGTGGTCACCCATGACTTGGACTCTTAATGACTGTTCAAAGGTCAGGAGCTCATGTACTGTGCAGTTCGTGTTGTTTGTAAGCAGCACAGGTGCACTCCGAGCTGGCAATCAATCTGTGGCCCGTGGGACAGGTCCAGTTTTCCCCCCCGCCCTCCTCTGTTGTTCTGTGGAGGGGAAGTGAGTGCAGCAGAGTGGTTGTCACTGTCACGCCCAGCAGACAGTAACGATTGGTACAGTGGAGAAGCTGATGTATCTGTGTGCTAAAGACTATTACAGAGCAGTACATTTGCAATCAGCAGACAGTGAGGGTAGAGACTCTAATGGGCCACAGTAACAGAGTCTCTTCAAATATGTTTTAATCTGGAATAGTAACATATTTCATCTGACTTGTTTTTTGAATTGTAGGACAAACTGAGATGTTTTGTAAGTGGAAGAAGTGGAAAGGTGTTAGCAAAGCAATCGTATCCAAAGGTCAGTGTGTTTGTGATTTGTAAGGTCAACTCCCTGGAGAGAGCATTGTAAGTCAGAATGAACAATACCTCTTAAGGGGAATGGAACCGTGAGTCAGCCCTGTGTACAGACGCCTGCTGCTGCTGCATATGAATGTGAGCTCTAGTACCAACCTGAACTGCCTCCTCATCCTCACACGCCATTGTGAGTCTGTGCCACTTTATAAGAGAGGAATCTCATGAAAGAGCCATGGACGTTATTTCAAATACTAGAGCAGTTTCATTTTGGCTCTTACAACATTTAAACCTACTAAATGTTTTGTTTTTGTTGCTCAGCGTACAGATAGTGAATAGTAATGTGTCACAAAAAAGAAACTGAATATTAAAACAATGTGACACAAAACACATTTTGAAAAAAAAAAGAAAACTTATTGTGAGTGAGTAAAATGTTCAAACGTTTTTGATCTTTTTTTTTTTCCCATGCATCTTCTTCTGCCTATCTGGGGCTGGGTTGTGTTGTCAGCAGTCAAAGCAGGGACTTCCCTCACTCCGAACATTTCGTCCAGCTCTTCCAGGGGGACCCCAAGATGTTCCCAGGCCATCCGAGTGGCATAGTCCCTCCAGCATGTCCCTGGTCTTCCCTGTGATTTACTTTCAGTGGGACATGCGAGGAACACCACTTCAGGAAGGCATCCAGAACAGATGCCCAAGTCACCTCAGCTGGCTCAGGCATCATGTGCAAATAGCAGAGATGAGATGAGATCCTGTGGTCCGCAAATCAAACCCCTTTAGCTATGAAACAATGAACAGAACCAGTGACAAAGGGCAGCCCTGATGGAGTCCAACATGCACTGAACAGGTCTGACTTACTGCAGAGAACACACCCATGGCAAAGAGCCCTTGACCCCATACTCACCCCCATAGCACCCACCAAAGGACAGGGTAGAATGCCTTTTCCAGGTTCACAAAGCACATGTGGACTGGGTGGTAAAACTATCATGAACACTCCAGCACCCGATGGAGGGTACAGAGTTGGCCTAATTTATTCCAAATGCATGAAACTGAAATGCTGATAATCAAACCAAATGGCTACAAAATGCTATTGTAGACTACCACTTTGTTGTTCTTGTCACACAGCTATCTCCAAGTCTTTTCCTGTTACCACAAGATATTTGATTTCGCCAGCAGCCAAAACCAAATCAATATGCAGCTCAACAACACACTGGTGAATGACTATGATGCTTTTGCAAACCAGAAAGAAACATCCAAAATCAAAATTCATAACACTTCCACACTGCTCACCTTTATCCCCCATAGAGCTGAAACAGATATATATAGATGCAGTCTGTCAGAGAGAGTGTGAGAGCAGAGGACTGGACCAGGGTTAACAGAGCTGACAGTGGCCTGTATGATTCACAGTCCACTGGGTTAAGGAGTGGAGCACACGCAGAAAAGCAGGACTCCCCTCCAGGCTGTGATTGTTGCATGCATGTTTTGTTCCTGCATTTGCATATGTCAGAATTGTATGCATATTTGATTTTGAATGCACGGAAAGCTCATAAAGTCTGACTATAACACAAACAGTGCAAGTTTCAGTGACATGTATAAAAATTAGAACTGCTTGAAAAATGTTCTTAAGAATTTGTAATTTTGCATTGCCATGTCCTTCTTTGCCCACTGCCTCTGCTCTAAACCTGTCTCAGACTTGTGCACAGCTCCTTATAGCTCTATTCTTTATGATGAGGCGGCTGTATAGTTTTCCCTGGAGTGATGAGCTCATGTGATTTACCTGCACACAGACCAAGCCTCAGAAGCAGCCTGTAAAATTCCTTTGTACTTAAAGGCCAGTAGTAATGTATTGACCGCTGAGGAAACTCTCCCGAGAGCTACGCCGAGACAATAGCTTTCCATATGAATGCTTTGACTTCCTCTTTTTTCCTTGTGGGATTTCTGAATTGAATTTCTGTGTGCTATGACAGAAGAGGACTGAATACAGGAGAGCCACAGAGAAGAAGTGCTTACAGTGTAATATACATATGACTGTATGCACACATTATGTACCTGTGATGTTGCAGCAGTGCTGTTACTTCTCCTTTAAAAAAGACTCATAGTGCTTGAATCTGCTATATACTTATAATCTATGACACCCGTGGATCATTATGTTATGATTTGCACATTTTAAATCACAGTATTCATCTAAAAATAAAAGAAACAAGTCCACTGTTTTCGTGTTAGAAAACTGCATTGCCCAATGGGAGCTGAAATCATAACTGTCATCACAATAAGGAGCAGTGTAGCTGTCTGCCTCTATGGATAGCTGCTGATCATACTAGCAAGCAGTGGAATTTGTTTTAATTTGAACCAAAATGGTTACACGATGCTGCGGAATCTTAAGTGTATCACCAATTAAGAAAATAAAATTGGAGAATAAAGTAAGTACGTCTCAGTGGGCGTGTACTGTTGGTGATTAAAACGAGCTTTAATTAGCAATATGGTGTTGTGAAAATAAGCTAATATATAATCCTCAAATATGCATGAATCACTCCATATACAACTTCAAGTGGTTAAATGGTGAGGGTAAACAGCTATAATATGGCTAAAAGCTCTAAAACGTTGATTTTGCCAAATAGGCCTGTCTTAAAATCCTTTTGACCTTTGTGTGGGTGACCAAATAAATCTATCCTCCCTGCATGCTGATTTGGCTTCAGTTATGCAAGATACAGTTCTATTTATCTGAGCTTGAGACTGCTCATCAAAGACCACAGACTTCCTTTGTCACCCAGTGAGGCATCACAGACAAATTTTAACTTTTATTTGTATATTTCTAAGTAAAATAAAGGTAGAGATGTTCTGCTCTTCCCCATGTTTCTAAATAATATATGTACTAGTGATAGCCACAAGTGTGATCTGCTATGTGCACTGAAAGAACATCCTTGTTTCAACTTAGTCTGACCATTTAGTAAAATATATATGCTGTCTAATACATTTCCCCCACTGGCTCTGATGAAGACATAATGTGCTATTCCCCTGTCAGTTTGTCACATAACATAAAGCTATCATGTGTGCATACTTTATAAGACGCTGTGCACCATCTCCAACCTTTGTCACAGTTATCTGTCTAAGAGGAGTATGAATATATTCCCAGTGAGGTAAAACTCTGAAGTGATATGTAACAAAATAAAGCACAACATAAGACAATATTGACAGTAGAGAGACGAGGGAAGGGGCCATGTAAATGTACAGTCCCAGTGTGGCAGTGGTATTCGTCACAGGTGCTATAACAGATGACTGAGGGCTGCAGGCCTGATTGAGTTGTGATCAGCCCACAGACTGCTGCTGCCAGCCAAGCAACACTAAGTACTGCACATGACATTGGACCAGTGCAGTAAATCCACGGCCTCGAAGGCAGAAGCACTCCATCCTCTGCACCTCATCGTCTCCTGCTCTGGAGCTAAGCCTCGGGTCTGTTTTCTAATCAGGACACTGGATATCTGAGATACAGTTTTGTTTGTTTCTAATATTGTACTATTGCTATAATTAACCACATGCGTCAACTGATCACTGCATGTTTGTTCTGTGATAACCAAGCAAATGAAAGCAGCCATACATACATGATCAAGGGCTGCACAACATCACTGGTATTTTCTCTTTCTCTTTCAAGTTTTATAATCAAATCGATCCATCCTGATATGAACTCAAAGCTGTGTCAGTTCAGAGGTAAATGCTCGAGTCACTGGCTACCTTTACATGCACACTAAAATTCTAAGCAGTATCTGGTTATTCAAATGTCATGTAAATAATTACATCTGATGCCAGTAGTCTGATTTTTTCCTGACTGCAGGTATTGACCAAAAAAAATAAATAAAATAAATAAATAAAAAAGAAATAGAAAATGTTAAAGCAGACTAGATTAAACTTGAGCTTATAACCATGTTATAGTTGTTTCCCCCCTCCATTTACCTATTTGACATTGTATTTGGAGTGATTTGTGCATGTTTGAGCAAACTTTAATTGCTTATTTTCAGGACACCATATTGCCGATCAACCCCTGTTTTCACCGCACACCGGCACATGCCCACTGCTTTGCACTTACTTCGCAGCATCGTGTTGTCATTTTGCTACAGCTGAAAAAAATTCCACTGCTCGCAGGTATGATGTACAGCTATCCACAGGAGGAACTGAGAGCTCCACGGCTCTTTGTTGTGATGATGTTTACAGCAACGTCAGCTCACATTGGGCACTGAACTTGTTTTAAGTCATTATAGATTAATATTGCGATTTAAAATGTGCAAATTATAATATAAATATAATAGGTTATAACTATATAACAGGCAAAAGCAAAATTTTTCTTCTTTAAAGATTGAAAGAGTTATTTTAATATTCATATACGTCTTCCAAGTATAATCATTACTCAAAATCTCCCTTGACACTCTCACCAGGTGTTTGTGATGATCAGATTCCTCTTGGGCATGTGAACCGTAAACTGATGTAAACGCACCAAAGATCTCACCCAATTATTGGCTTATCAGATTATTCTGATTATTAGATGTTTTTCTGTAATTGCATTCAGTGTGTAACATAATTCACATTATTAGTTAATTTAACTGATTAAAATTTAGTTAGAGTTCCTTCGCCACTCGTTTGAATCTCTAACTTTGAGTGTGTGCGTTTAATTTAAACCTAAGCACTTGAGTGAGTAATGTGTAGCTCTCTAAATGGCTACATCACATCCCCTATCTTGTTGTACACTTCCTGGCTCAGCTCTCACTTGTTTTCTTTGTGTAATACGTGTTTTGGCCGTGGTCCAGAGCAGCAGCGTTCAGATATAATAGGATTATGAGTGCACCTTAACTTCATCACTTGTGCCGCAGAGCCGGGGGAGAGATACACTGATGATGTGATATACAGTCCAGTATGACACAGAGTAGCAACAAATCCTGTTTATTAGCGGCATTACTACACATGCGTCTCTATACCGCTCGATACTGCAATTACACAATAAAGTACTTATGCTGTAATATGCAAATGAAAGAGAATACATAAATGTCGCAAATGAGTTCACTGGTCATCGTACTGCTATAGATAAGCATTCACACAGACAGGTGCCCTCTTTTCTGCATAAAACACAACTCTGCATATAGTACAACTACTACTGCAACACAGGAATCTCTAAAATGCACGAGTCACTCAACTTTGTTTAAACTTACGAGGATGAGAGAAAGTCATTATTATGCCCTCCTTGTGTAAGTGAGATGTCTGGTGTTCTCTGATGTGACAGTGGCTTTGAAGTCCAGGGTATCTGACATTTGGGTTTGGACACAGAGTCGGGCCTGTGGCTGGTGCAGTCCTGGTACAGCTCCTCCCCGTGCTCCTGTGTGTGTGTTTGTGTGTCAGGACTGATCTGTGCGCTGCAGCAACTTCACCACAACACACAATGCTTCCTGTAGTTTGGTGTTCAGACAAACAGCACAGGGAGGAATGGGGGAGGTGGAAGATAGCAGAAAAATACAACAACGGAGGGGAGAAAAACAATGCTTGAATGCTATTATATAGAGTTATTTAAAGATGATGTATTATCTACTTTTAAGAGCTTTTAATCCTGTTATAACAGCATTCCCTCATCATTAGTATTTTGTTTCATTAATGCATGTTTAAGTAATCCTATATTGTCCAGCTTTCAGGGCTCGAATGCATAGAAAATCATGTTTGTTTTTAATAAAAAAGCATAATATGTCTTATTTAAGTTTTATTTGAAACTGTAAGGCATCTGTCCAAGAACATTTTTTTGAGGTAATTGTGCTGAAACCAACATTTTAGCCATAAACACAACACAGTGGATCACATTTCAGATTCAGTGTAATGCACCATATGATGTTATCTAAAATGTTTAGTATATTTACATCATATTTCACCACACGTCTCTTTAACGCCGTAATCTCCACAGAAAAACACACAGGCTGTAGAGAAAATGTAAAGATCTTGCACTTTCCAACAACCACTGATGCCTTATGAATATGTAGTAGTAGCCCAGGCATGAAATCAGATATACCTGGGAAGCACTCTGATGTATTCTGTGTTTTGAATGCAATTCCCAGTATGTATATGTGTATGACATATACATTTCAGAAGAGCTGCACACAAAATGGACATGGGAGCTGACTATATATATATATATATATATATATATATATATATATATATATATATATATATATATATATATATATATATATATATATATATAATCACACAGCTTAGAGCACATATTATACAATGGTTTGCTGTGACTCAAGTTACTTTTGATGTAACATAAATTGGAAATAGTTGTGTGGAGTGTTGTAAATGCTTGGATAAAAATAAAGGAAAAAGTGTATTTTAAAAGGACTTCGTCTCTTCTGTGTGGCAGGCAGCTGCTCTGGCCTTAATCACAGCCCCAACACAAAACACTTGTTCGCTGTGTTGGTCATTCATTTTGTGGGAGTTCACTCGCACCCACCAAAGCAAAAATCAATAGAGTCTTTGCAGAAGTCAGTGGGTGGACTTAAGACGGCTGTTTTAGGTTTTTCTTATTGGGAACTGAACTTGTAATAAAAAAATGGAAATTATGTGGATCTCGAAAGGAGCAAGATACAGTATTACAATAGACCTTTACCAAGGCAGTGGTTCTGTCTCACAATCAAAGAGATAAAAGACACATTTTTATCAAATTATTTGATTTTTTTATTAAGACTAGATAAAGAAGTAGTTCCTTTAAACATGCATGTTATTTGAAAACATTGACATAGTTGAGAAAGATGCAGTGAAGTGGCTCATTAAGCTGACCTCTGCAGGGAGAGCAGTTTAGAGTCTGTGCTGTAATGAGACCTGCTGGAGGCAGGAGGCCGGATCAGGACACAACGTCTCACACTTGAAGGACGCGACAGACTCAAGTCCAACCCCCAACTAGGAGGAGTGCTGTGGCACCAGTACGACAGGAGCTATATCTGTGAGACCAACGGGACAGTCCACCATGCAGGAAAGACCCATACAATGGACTACAGAAAATTATAATTCAATACTAGAAATACCAATCGATTGATCGATCGATTAAAGGTACATTATTATTGTGATTATTATTATTATTATTATTATTATTATTATTATTATTATTATTATTATTATTATTATTATTATTATTATTATTATTATTATTATACATAATGTGAATTTTGTTATTGGACACACTGCTATCCAAAGTATTTGAATTGGAAAGTTTTCATTCTTTTCTTGCACTGTCACTTCTTTGGTGAATGTCCAGAACCAGTTTCTCTGGAGATGTGGCTTTGTCTGTAATGTTTCTCATAATGACTTTGCATTTATTCATCTAACATTAATTTTGTGTTAATTTAATATTTAAAATGCATTCTTCCTGTGAACGGATTTGACTCTCCACAAATGCAACCAGTAACTTCGCCTGGTGGCATCAATATCTCCATGAAGATAGAAAAGTGGTGGCCACAAAGATATAGCACTTTCCACACCATCAACCTATGGGGCAGAGGATCTGAGCTCTTTATAACTACTCACAGTTTTGATGCCATACTGTAACATTCACAAGCTCAGCAGTGGACAGTGTTAGACCCTCCACAGTTAAAGTCTGCATTAGTGAATGCAGCAATCCCTCAACTCCTCTCTTTATTCACACTCCATTAATCATGTCACTTCTCTCATAATGAACCAAAAAGCACATCCAAACACATCCTCTTTGGCTCTTTGGCTCTTTGGCTCTTTTAACTGGAGCTTTTCCGTAGATGCCCATCACCTCCCACATCATGGCAGTCTGTAACAGTCTCCAGCAGGTTCTAAGGAGGAGTCAAGGTCAGAGCCAAGGCTCCCGTAGCCCAGTGGCAGGCCCTGATGGCAGTAGACAGTGCTGCTTTGTGACTGATCAGAACTACAACCACAGATCGGGTCATTGTCTGGTCGTTGACACCAGGAGAACAGCAACCTCCTTAGTGGACACAAACAAAAGCCAAAAAAACATTTTGAGAAGAAATCTTATATAAATACATTGCATGTGCGACTGAATGGACACTATACAGTCATTTAGTTACTGCTGAAGTACATAGTAGTAATAGTTTCTAGAGGATGCCACACTGTTTCCCATATAAAGCATACATTCATTTGCATATTTTTTTACATTGTAGCTGTAATGATTTTGTCAAATGCTTCAGCTTCTATGAATGTATGTAAAAGTCAAAAGCTATATGAAAATTACTGTTTTATAAAGTCATATGTTTTGGGCTGAAAAGAGAGATCACTGAATGAAGGCTCTGTAAGACAATTTAAGGTTCCCTGTGTTGTATCCTATAGTTTAGTGACACTGCACCACCTCCCCGGTAACTTGTGCAGAAAAGTGCTTTTATTTCCCAAATGCAGAGCTGAAGCGGAGCCAGCAGCATAGTGTCTATCCTTTCTATAAATCTGAGAGGAGCAGACAAATTCACAGCTCTGTGTGTCAGCTCTGATGGATGCAGCGGAGGAAGCAGAGAGCACTCAGGTCCTTCACTGAGTCCTCTAACACATGGGCAATAACATAGTGCCAACACAGCAATCAGATGTGCAAAAACACTTACATAGAAATGTGTCCATAAAGCCACAACAAGACAGTTATGTGGGGCATAAATATGGATCCAAGTACAGCACACAGCCCGGTCACACATAATGGGAATACAGGCCACGGTAAATCCAATCATACAGCCATCCAAACTGTATTTGTATGTATGCAAATAATCACAATGGAGCTACTCATTCTAACTGTCAGTAAAACACTACTACAGCTCTGTTATGAGTAAGGTTTGTGGCTTGTGCTTTTTTTTTTTTTTTTTACTATCAAAAGTCCTGCTTAAGTTTGCTCTCTTTCTGATAAACTCTGATGACTCTGGTGAAGATAAACAAATGAAGATGGACAGGGGAGAAGTTTTTGTTTCACTCTGATATCATGATTACATTAGTGCCTGGCAACAAGACCAGAGGCAATCACTGCAGCCCAACTCATCACCTCCAACAGTGACTCACCAATAAGTGGCAGCTTATAGCCCAGCTTTGGAAGTGTAATGATACCAATGAAATGATAGCCTGCCCCACAGGCACACCGGCCTTCCATAAACGAATGGAAATCAATCCAAGGCTCTCATTAAGGCCATAATCAAGTATGTCGGCCCAAGTTGCATTGATTGGAAAACACTTTGAGTGACAGCCGTGCTAACCTCAGGGGCAATACAGAGAGAGTCACAGTCTGCAAGTCTCAAACAATGGGTTTGGCTATAATTTACCCACAAAAAACAAATCCAAAAGCACACAAATAAGCAAATTTACAGCACATGAGCAATTTACCTTATGTGTCTTAAAGACTTAAAATCTCAATTTGTAATTAGACTGGTCCACCTGGCCCTTTGCAAAAAAAAAAAAGTGACATGTGTACAATTTTAAATGGATACTTTTATTTTAACTTGAGTAATATTTTGCTCCTGTAACAAAACTGAGTACTTGTTCCACCACTTGTGTGACCACATGCAGAGGAATGACGATGTATCTGCATCAGTCTGTGTAATCACCCGGGGTCTCCAGTGGCCCTCTCGGCCTCTGTCTGTGCCCCTGCCTCTGCCCTGCCTCTGGCCCTGCCTCTGCCCTGCTGGCGACTGTCAGAATAGTCTTATTAAAGCCTCATTGTTGTGGCTCCCCAGGTCCCAGAGCAGAGGGGGGCTTGGCAGGTGCACAGACTCACATCTCCTCTGAGCTGTGGGCTGTCTTTGCATTCAAAGACAAATGAGGAATTTAAGCCAAGTTAACATTATGTTACTAACATTACTGTAGTACATTAACTCTTAACCTGTTATCCTGCTATCTGGACATAAGTGTGAAGGTTAGTCTGTATGTGTAGTCACAAAGAAATAAAATCAGTTGTGTGAATAGGGCAACCCAAAGGATCTTATTTTTCGAATAATTGGCCTGAGAACCAAGGCACAAAATAAACCACTTTTACATCATGTAAATGTGTATAAATCAGCATTATAACAAGTGTTCATTAAATCCGTGTTTGTTTTAACATCTGGGGACATGTCTAAGAAAATCCCTACACTGTTTCTCATGACAACCACTAGCTTGTGCTTTGTTCATAGGCCTGGCATCTTATCAAACAGAGAGCCAAAGCTGACTGTTGTAAGTAAAGTGGACATTTCAGATAAGAAGATGTATAGGTGGGTGTGGAATAGTGAAAGGCTTTGTAGTGTCAGCCTGTCTGTCCATGTGACAGGCTCCCCTCCTGAGTGCCTGCAGCGTGTTGTGTGTGTGCATGAGTATGTGTGCATGAGTATGTGTGCATATGTGTGTGTGTGTGTGTGTGTGTGTGTGTGTGGGGGGGGGGGGGGGGGGTGTGAGTGAGTGAGTGAGTGAGAGAGTATGTGTGCATGTATGTGTGTATATGTGTGAGTGAGGATGTGTAGGTTTGGTGTAGGGGGAGTCCTGATGGCAGCAGAATAACAGCTCACCAGGGAAATCACTGTCAGAGAGCGAGAGACGCGTGGCAGCCCTGACCCCAGAGGATGACCACTCAGATTAGTGTGGGCCGCTCATGGTGCTACTCTGCTGTGCAGCGTGTGGATATAGGGACATGGGGGAGACAGTTCTGCCCTTCATCTTCTGGCATTTATGTTATGGTATCTGTGTTAGCATTTACATCATCAGACTTTTTCATTTGATTTATCATACTAGGCAAGTCCTAGTTACAATGGCCCCACACCGCTGTGCTATTGGGCAGAAGTTATTCAACAGCCATTTGGAGTGTCCATGTCAGTGAGACTCATAACATATAATGTTATTGACCAAATCTGACACTTGTGGACCTTTGAAATGAAGGTATAGAGTCCTTATGTGTTTTCAGTATTTTTGACCAGTGGTGGAACATAACAAAGTAAAAGTAGTAAAGTACTATACTTAAATACAGATTTTAAGTATCTGTACTTTACTTAAATAATTTCAAAGCGGATACTTTTTACTTTTGTTTCATTATATTTGAGAGACAGTGTCTGCGCTTTCTACTGCACTACATTTTTGAACAAGACTGAAAAGTAAAAGTATTTTTATTATTGTTTAATACCTGCTAAAAAGGCTGAGGGTTTATTTTTAACACTTTTGTAGTCTGAACAAACAAAAATATACAAATAAAAACAGGTAGGATAAAACAATCAGTTCAGTTGTTTCTTTGAACTGACATTCAGCACAAATGTTTATCACAACATCTGAAGCTTTATAAAACCTCAAAATCTGCATGAAATACTTTTACCTTTCACTCTTTAAGTACATTTTTAAACAGGAACTTTCATACTTTTACTCAAGGAGATTTTTTCTTCTGATACTTTACTTGAATATTTATTTGCTCTGTTATCTATGCTTTTACTTTTAAGTAAGTAAGTTTTTGACCGAACAGTAAAACCATGTAAACCATGTAAATTTCCCATTAAAGAGTTTGATCTACTATATACTCATGAATACACCTCAGCATACATTTAACATATGAGCATGTATAAAACATATGCCATACAAGGGAAGATTATCGTCCTTATTACTTGGTTGGCTGGTATACGATGCTCACTAGGTCTAGACATGCGACAAAATTCTTTTAGTGATGAAATAACTCGTCATAAAACAAAATGGACACCTATTACCATAAAGCCCAAGCTCTAATACTTTAAGCTGCTCTGATAGTGAGGCTGATAAAGGCTAAAGGATCACAACAGTCAGCATACAAACAGAGAGTACTCATTTTAATGTAGTTTGTAGTTTGAGCGTGCAGCCAGAGCACTGCACCTGAATGTTCATGGAGGAGGTGTCAAATGGCCTCTGCAGCACTAACTCTCCTCTGCTACACTGTTACAGATACAGCCCTACCCACTGTGCCTGTGTGTGTATGTGTGTGTGTGTGTGTGTGTGTCTGTGCAGGTGTGTCTATACCTCTGTGTCTATACCTCTGTGTCTATACCTCTGTCTCTATGCATGTGTGTCTATGCTTGTGTGTCTATGTATGTGTGTCTATGCATGTGTGTCTATGTATGTGTGTCTATGCATGTGTGTCTATGCATGTGTCTATGCATGTGTCTATGCATGTGTGTCTATGCCTCTGTCTATGCATGTGTGTCTGTGCCTCTGTGTCTATGCATGTGCGCCTATGCATGTGTGTCTATGCCTCTGTGTCTATGCATGTGTCTATGCATGTGTGTCTATGCCTCTGTCTATGCATGTGTGTCTATGCCTCTGTCTATGCATGTGTGTCTGTGCCTCTGTGTCTATGCATGTGTGTCTGTGCCTCTGTGTCTATGCATGTATGTCTGTGCCTCTGTGTCTATGCATGTGTGTCTGTGCCTCTGTGTCTATGCATGTGTGTCTGTGCCTCTGTGTCTATGCATGTGTGTCTGTGCCTCTGTGTCTATGCATGTGTGTCTGTGCCTCTGTGTCTATGCATGTGTGTCTGTGCCTCTGTGTCTAGGCATGTGGGGCGACAGTGGCTCAGTGGTTAGACTGTTGGTCCCCCAACCCGAAGGTCGGAGGGTCGAGTCCGGCTCAGACCAAGCCTACCATGAAAGTGTGAATGATAGGTGGTGGTTGGAGGGGCGGATGGCAGCCTCGCTTCCGTCAGTCTGCCCCATGGCAGCTGTGGGTACAGTAGTAGCTTACCATCACCAAGTGTGGAAATGAATGAATAATGACTATAGTGTAGCGCTTTGAGAGGCTTTGAAAAAGCGCATTACAAGTGTAAGCCATTATTATTTTTATGTGTCTATGCATGTGTGTCTATGCATGTGTGTCTCTGGACTGGCACCGAAGCTATAGAAGTCACACACAACCCTCTAGCATTTGTAATCTTTGTCACCAGTTGCCTGAAGGTGTTAAAATTTGGTTAGAACAAATCCACAATAGATGTTTTTTCAAGCTAAGAAAGTAAATAATATTAGTGGCTACCCCCTGTATGATCAGATCAGGGGATGTATTTTCGGATATTAAATCAAGTTAACCCAGCCACAACCAAGCTAATAGCTACAGACTCAGGGGAGATAATATAAATCTAAACCAAATGTGATTACTTCTAGCTGAAAAATGTCAACTGATGTTTTGAATAAGAACAAGCTGAAGTCCTGTTTGCCTTTAGAGCTGTCAGGAACTGCATCTGTATATTTAGCACTTTACTACAACACTGTTTAACATAATGTACACACAGCTGCCATGGCAACGGCTTCCTCATGAGAACCATAAACTCCACATGTTCTTTTCATGTGCTAACTGGGAAATATGTTTGACTTTATGGACTCCATCTTCTCCTCCCTCTGAGAGCCGCAAAGCTCCAGTGCTGTCGATCCACTCTGAGTGAGGAGCGAGCTGGTCCCAAAGGTGAGGCAGACAATAGCCAAGCCTCTTATCGTTCCACTAGAGGGAAATACCCATAAAAGGTTAACAAAAGTCATCACTTAGCCTCTCTCATAGTCTTTTTATCATGTTAAGATGATTATGTAATGGGAATTATCTATCTCCAAGAGAACAAGAAATACATTTTACACATTGCACTGTTCATGTATCATCTAGACATATTATAATTTATGTGTTTTGCGGTCTTTCAATGGTCTGTTAATGCACATGGAGACTGGTGCATTGTGGTTTCTCTGTGCTGGTCACACAAGGGGAAAAGGTGTAAAAAAAAAAGGCGAAAAAAGAAAATGAAGAAAAAGAAGAACAATAACTGTATTTACAAAACAAAAACAATGCCAAGCAAAAGTAATAGGACTTCAAAGCACTTCATATACATGCATCTTTACGTTGCGCATATATAGACGTAGACATTGGTGGACAGTTTTCATCAGAATGCCCCTGCTCTGTGATATGTCAGCAGCCCCCTCCTCCACCCTCCTATGCACCTGTGTCTGCGGGGCGCTGATTGTGATGGTGCACTCGTCCTTCTTTACACTCTCAGCTTCCTCTGTCTGAACTTTCCTCACTCAGGATGGTCCATCATGGTGCTCAGGGGTGATGTCGCATTCCCATCTACCTCTGCCCTTTGACGGCAGCCATTTTGCTGATGTGGCCCTTGGTGAAAATGAGTTTGACACCCCTGGTCTAGATTAATCGATTTGCAAAATAGTCATTTGTTGTAGGCCTAGTGTACTGTTGAGCAATAAAAACATGAATAAATACATATAAATAAGTACAAAATAGATATGTTTAATGGCATGCTGTGGAATCAGACAAAGCCCCCAAAAAGTGATGTAGTTCACTCAAAAATGGTAACATAACATAATTAAATATTCATAGTTTTTGCACAAATGAATTAGGTTGAAGATATAGATACAGCATTGAGTTTATAAGAGGGTATTTTGACAGCTGAAATAAAATGGTTAGAGGACGTTTGATTTTTGCTTTGGCTGACTGGCTGCTACTG
The DNA here is from genome assembly GCF_009829125.3 of Periophthalmus magnuspinnatus. NCBI lineage: Eukaryota > Metazoa > Chordata > Actinopteri > Gobiiformes > Gobiidae > Periophthalmus > Periophthalmus magnuspinnatus. The sequence goes on from NC_047126.1 coordinate 12,113,742, forward strand.
CCGTTTCTTTGGTTCTCTCCACAGCCCTCCCCTGGGTTGTTTGCCTGATTGATATAAAATGCATTGCTCTTGAATCTTTAATTCTCATTAAACAACACTGTTCAGGGTCTGAATAGTGGCAAGCAAATTTTAAATTGCCATCAATTATGTGCACAGACCTCTCATTAGGCATTCTGGCCACACGTCGCTGCCTCTGCTGCTGCTGCTGTTTGGGTCCCCAACAGGACTCTGGCACTCCGCCCCCGCTAATAAGGAGAAAGTGCACAGTCATACAGAGAGCAGAGCTACACTATAGGCTCTTTACAACATTTCTCACTCTACACAGAAGGATTCACATTATGACAACTGGGGCATTGTACCACATTTTCAACAGCACGTTGAACATATTTATATTAATACATTGTAGAGAACAATTACCTTACCATAGTATCATTGGCACACAGTAATTTAGACATAATGATTACTTTTGTTTTTGTTTGGCGTTTTTTACCCTAAGAAGAAAAATGCATTATTATAAGAAGTATGTCATAATGTTTCTAGAATAAAATGTTTGACATTTTATGAGTTATGTCTATGTTTTAAGCAGGGGTTCTCAAACCTTTCACACCTAGCAGCAGAATATTTGACTGCCCAAGTACTACCAGATCTAAACCCAAATTATATCAGGTCTAAATTAGAACCAAATAAGGACTAAACAAGGCCTACAGTGACTAAAACATGGATGAGATAGTTCTAAATAATGATTAATGTAAAGAAGACAAAAACATCCAGACAACTGGATCAAACTACTGGTAATAGTCAAACTCCAGTGGGCCCTGCATAGTGCTCAGAGACACTATGTTTTAGACTGCACCATAACTAGTGCTATAGCACAACTAGTGTTCTTTGTGATTGCGTTTGTGATTTGGTATGGTACCTGGACCATACCAAATCACAAACACTGTACCGAATGGAGCCGAACTATCTTGAATTGTACAAGTTATCACGTGTGTGTTGAGTTGTTGCTAATCTAAAGGCATCTTGTAAGTTTGTCTATTTAAAGTACTGGAGTTGTCGAAGTGACTGCAGCTGGAGGGCCCTTTTGTGCACAGCAGCTCAGAGCAGTTGTTGCCCCCTCCAGCTCAGCCCTCCAGGAGACAGTGTGAGCTAAGTGAGGCTGACACACATCACCACACGCTCAGCTGAAGATCACTGTTAACTCTGCTAAGATTAGAGCGGCCAAGCCCTCGTTTACAAAAGTCCGCTCCGGTGTGGTGGGCTGTGAGGGGACACGCGGTCAAATCTGAACAGACAGATGATCCACGCAACCTGGGGCTCATACTGTGATATATTTCAGGATTTTGACCACTGCCTGTCTGCTGCTGTTTGGATCACTGGATGGAGCACTCGAGAGTTACCTATGTAAACAAACATGCTAAGTAACTGTTTGGGTTGAGGGTCCACCACCTGCTTGTCATGTATATGTCATTGCTTTTGCTGAAGTTTATCTTCATGGACACAAACACGTCAAGTCAGATCTGTGGAGAAGCAACCCCATTTACACAAATATTCCTGGTAAAAACATATCCATAATTACATTACATAGAGGACATTTAACTCGGTCATACTGTTACTCTGTCTTTGAGCAAGACACACAATCCATTTTATCCTCAGTGTCTATGTGGGTGAATGGGTGCTTCTTTGATCGAAACTGTTTTGGAGACAGTAAGTGCTATAGAAACTTAAACCATTTGAGCTTAAGTTAAAACTATTATTTAAAAATATAAGTGACATTTAAAATTTTAGTAGCCTGCTAGTTGTGTAGCAGTAAAGAAAAATGCAGTAAACGTAGCAGCATAAGATTAGTCCAGTAATTTTGGCTTTTGAGGAATAACCATCATTACCTATTATGTGTGTATGTTGGTGACTTTTGTGTGCGTGGTTCTATTTGTCTCACATGTATCACCTCCTCCTGTGCACATGTACTTTGACAGTAATCGATGTGACTTGATTACCCCACGCTGAGATTCCTGTTTGATATGAGATTTAAACTGATACATGAAGTCTTGCACCATATAGGACCTTTTCACACCCACTCTCTAGAGCAGAAAGATGGGCGTGTGGCAGTAAGTACGCTCTGATGGATGCTTTGGCCCTCACTATGAGCAGCACACTTTATGTATGAGGGAAGTGGAGCAAATGGTCTCTTTTTACCAGTGCAGGTGCTGCGATAAATCTCTCACCCGGTGGCCATCTTTAAGAGCAGATTGGCCTGCTTCTGCAAACCCTCCAGCCTTTGCTCTTGAAAGGCTCTTATGTCAGTACATTTGGAAATTTAAATTTAACAGTGTCACTAAAACATGCTGAACAAAACATTTTTCATGAGAGAGTTTTTTTTTTTATTATTTAGACTCATGTGACTAAATATTATACAAAATAAACTTGGGGTTTAAAATACTTACTATATTTTAAACGCATGTAACATAAACAGTAAAGACCCTATTTCTCTACCTTTTACTGTCTATTAAAAACCTAATGGCCTGCAAATTACACAAGGACAACTGTTACAAAAGCCGTACACTTGGGATTCTTTATTACCTCGTAGAACAATAATGTTTCTTACCTCACTCATTGATCGCACAGACTTGTAAGACACCATATGTGAGCCCCATTCTTTTGTTTAGACTGGACACAGGGGGAAATCAATAGCCCTCCCTGACAGGTCGGTAAACTGCCCACATGCTCTTAGCTTTAGCTTTAGCCTCTGTCCACACTTACCATACCCGAGCTCACAGTTGTGTCCAGCTGAGGCTCTCCATCATCGGGACCCGGTGCTGACAGGGCTGCTTCTGCACGGTTCCCGCTGCCATCGGCCGACAAGATGGAGGACGGCTGGATCTTCAATCGATGAGCAGTCGAATGGGTTTAGGAAAAGGCCTTTTAGCGCAGACCAGTGACAATGGTGCGAGATAAATGATTTTGTTCAAGATAAGAGGAACAATGTCCAACTGCCATGTCATCTGGAGTGATTTAGAGAGACACTACCCACCTCTCATTTGTCATAGAAACTGGAACTGGAAGTCTTATATTAGTTGGTTACTATTCATGTGATAGGCTTACTATAAAAATCCCTCTTGGCTACAGCAATTTCACTAATAGAGAACAGGTAGCCATATACTTAGATCTGATTTTTGATGTGTTTACGTGCACAAGAGAAATACGCAGGTGACATGTCAGTCTGCAAGTTAAAGTAAAGCGGGAGTAGAGTAGTATTTGAAATAACTCATATTTTGATCATATTTTTGGAATACATAAAGATAGCCATTATATTTTTTCTATAACTTAGGTTTAGTCAAAAATGTTTAGACTTGACAGCAAAGTTATCCCTATTGCAAACCAACAAATAATCAAATAAATCCATTTGAGAGAATGTAAACAGCTGTGTGTCTTTATCTATGACTTGGTTTAATGTGAATCTGCATATTTATGGTATCTCTGTCACTCCAAAACTCTCCCCTGACACTCAATCAGCTGACACTTGGAATAAATAGAAATATCTGCAGCAGGAGAGTGCTTTCGTGATCACACTCACTAAGCACAGTTGGGGAGCTCGCTAACTAGACAGCTCACTCTAGAGGTCGTTGTCAGTTTCCATTGAATGTAATGTGATATAATGTATTTTGAATATCGCAATTTAAAAACAACTCTATTATGCAAATCGCTTAAAGCAGAATTATAAATCATCTCGACAATGGCATTCAGTTAATTTAGGGATATGACCAGCTGAAAACACATACACATGAACAGGGCTAAAATATAACATAGAACAGCAGTGGTGGAAGAAGTAGTCATTGTTGTTACTTAAGTAAAAGCACAGATACTAGAGCAAAAAAATACTCAAGTAAAAGTAAGTACCCCTTAAAAATGTACTTAAAGAGTGAAAAAAAAAGTATTTCGCACAGTGAGGGCAGTTGTGGATTTTGAAACGTAACAAGGCTTCAAATGTAGTGAATCTGAAAAAGATTTGTGCTGAATTTTGTTCACTATTTGTATATTATTGTTTGCTTAAATTATAAATGTGTTAAAAAAAAAAAAAAAAAAAAACCCAGCCTTTTCATCAGGGCTCAAAAAAACAAAAAACAAACAAACTTCCACTTTTCACTCCTGTTAAAAAATGTAGTGGAATAGAAAGTACAGTGCCTGCTCTCACATGTAAAAGATCCACTTTAAAATGTACTTAAGTAAAGTACAGATACCGATTCAGTACAGTACTTCATTACTTTTACTTTTTTATGTTCCATCACAGCCAATAAGACAGGAGCAGTTTTTTTGGCATTCTCAAATTTTTATTTTTTAGTATTTGAGCTGCAAATGGTAGAATTATGATATATCTATGATTTATTTATTGACACAAATATCATCATACTAGGCCTAGTTCTGAACTTTCATATCTTCAGATGACATTTTTGGAGCCAGTCCCTTGTGGTCATTTGAGTAACAGCAGTGCATTTTTGATTTATGATCTTACTGAACATCCACTCTTCTCTGTCTCTCCATCAACAGACGGGATAAGCCCAAACAAATCTGCCTAAAGCCCTTTACCAGGCTTTGACGTCCCACAAGAACGACACCTATTTTCTCTCATTTCACACAGCACTAATAGCATTTTGATGAGGATTTAGATTAACACAACACACCAGTGGGACAGATCACATATCTGTTAGTTTAATCCAACTTTGAAGCTTGCTTTTCAATCAGGGAAACACAACTTTGACCTTCACCTCGAGTCAACACCAGCAAGTTTCATTATGGTTGTAGTGAAAAGCAAATGGAGAACAGATGATGCTGGGAGGGCAGTCTTGTAGGATTGGAGAGGTCTTCCTAAGAAACACATACAATTTCCATCAGGTCCTATGCTTTTTGTGAGGTTCGTGGTGAATATCAGATCAGTTAGTAAAAAAAACAAAACTGACTTGTATTATAAAGGTAACAATAATTTAAAGGGCCATATTTTTTCCATGTATCTGAGCCAAATATGTTGCTCCAGTACAGATATATTGTATGAGCAGCTCCTGAGGTCATGTTACGGCAAAACTCTGAATGCATAAAGTAAGTTAGGAATACTTTTGGACCACTACAAATATTTAAAATGAACTAGTTCACTTTTTAAAGATGGTAGAAATCAGGTATATCCAGACTGTCCTTTGTCTGGTATATAGTTACAATCTATGACACCTGTGGATCATTTTGTTATAATTTGCACATTTTAAATCACAATATTTATTTAAAATGACTTAATAAAGGAAACAAGTCACTTGGGAGTATGGATAGCTGCACATCAAACTAGCAAGCCATGGATTTTTTCAGTTTGTACCAAAATGACCATGCGACCCCTGTCAAATCCAAAGTGTATGTATGTATATATGCTGGTGGTGATGAAAATGGGGTAGATCGGCAATATGGTGTCTTGAACATATGAGATTAAAGATTACTCAGATTTCGATGAATCATTGGAGTGATTCATCCATATTTGAGCAATCTACAATTTTGAGAGGGTAAATGAGAAGGAATCAGCTATAACATAGTTAAATGTTCTGAAAACTATTTTTTGCATAATAGGTCTGCTTTAAGAAGAGAGAATTATTTTACAATTCCAAGTTGTGTTATAAAATGAACATAGTGAATGTTGTAACCACTGTGAGGTGGTTATCATCAGGTTATTAGAGAGCACGAGCCAACGCTCCATGAAAACCAAATGATCTATAACATCTAAATATGATCAAGTGACTGGCAACGCGTCATGTCACATTTCATTACGGTATGTATGACATTAATGTTGTGCTAGATATATACGTCCAAGAGAATTTTCAACCAAATGTCGAGGCTGAATGAAGCAGTGGGCCGCTATACTGATGTGCCAATAAAAGCATATGAAAAGGTGACCAGGAGTGTCAGGGAGGTAAAGAACAGAAGGCAACAAAGGCATCAAAAATATCCCCAAGGAGTCATCTCATCCATTATTTCAAGGCCTGTAGCAAAACTAATATAGTGCAACGACGTGAGGTGGCCTTTTATTTCCCCGTCCCGTCCTCTGGGGCTGTGTGGGACAGCTAACACACCCCTGTGTCGCATTGTTCTGAGAAAAGAGGTTGCAGTGACACATTAGAGGTTTTAGGATTCAGCTTAAAAAGAGTAACGCTCTATACAAGAATGAACTGTGAAAAATGCTTATGAGAAACCAATGATTAGAGGCTTTGAATGAAGGCCAAAACTATGACCTCTTAACTATATGCCAGTAGGATCAGTATGGCCTATTGGGCTTCTGCAAATATTGGATTAAACTCTGAATAAATTCAACATGATTTTCTATAGAGGGATAATATAGGTTCATAACTCTTTTGTTGGCATTAAACCTACCCTGCATTTGTTCAATTACATGTGATCTTGCAGAAAAAAAGGTTAATTCTAAGCTGTGGAACATTCCCAGTAAATATATAAGTTCTCCATGGAGACAAGCAGGTGTCAGACCCTCCAGAACCTCTTCTGTAAACGTAATCCATGCAATTTCTATGATGTATTTCAGCAAAAACATGAATATGAACTTATACCAAATGGCCCTTTGTCATGATCAAATGTAAAGATTTACTACTGCAGCAGATGCAGTGTCTGTCAGTGTGGCATCTTCAGTTGTAAATCGTGTTTGTCTGTGCAGATCCAGCTGAGACTGAGCTCAGACTGCTGACTCCTTTGGCTCCTGAAAAATGATAGACACAACCAAAGTCACTGTGAAGTCAACGTCTTGCTTGAAAAATGATACTTATGTTTTTAAACAACATAATTATATCCAGTTTTAAATGTTAGTTTCATTAATTTCTTGTGTCTTCACTTGTTATTTGTCCTCTTGTCAAATCTCACGCAACTGATTTATTATGATGCTTTATTTTCATTGGAGATGGAGGTTTAATTTAATGCACGGTGAGTATACTACAATCATAACACTTTTCGCATGCCGATTGTGTCTGATCTCAGAAGCTAAGAAGGGTTGGGCTTGGTCAGTGATTGGATGGGAGACCTCAGTACCAGATGCCACAGGGCTCTTATCCTTCCAAGTATGAATGTGGTGTGTGCATGAGTGGTTGGTGGTGGTCAGAGGGGCAGATGGTTCAGATTGGCAGCCTTGCTTCCTTCAGTCTACCCCAAGGCAGCTGTGGCTACAATACTAGATTCCCATCAGCAAGTTTGGAGTGAATGAATGACACACGAAATTTGCTAGTGGCTTTGCACTTTCTTTGTAAAGCCACTAGCAAATTTGTATTCTTAGTAGCAGAATACAATACAATTACACTAGCGCATAAATGGTTTGTGGAAAATCTTGAAAAACAGACCAAAAACGCACTAAAATACATACTAACCCTGACACTGAATCCCAGGACTGGACAGGACATAAAATTAAAATGACTGAATAAATAAATTGAATACCAAGGATGAGAACTATAGCGTAAACAAATGTAAAATAAACTGATAGAGAAATTGTGTTTCTGTGCTGTGCCAGCTCCACAGCTCAATCCTCGTTATCTATGTCATCTGAGCTATAATACTCCCTACAGCGGAGGATTCATATCTGCAGGTCCTGGATAGAGTACTGATAGTAAATAAGCCTCCTGTGTTAGAACTCCAGCCCCATGCTTCTTTTTCCAACTCTCAAGCTACATCAGTTTATTCTACAACATAAGGCACATATAATTATATATTAAGGAAACATGAAAAGCAACACAGGATCTATATGACATACACAAAACTTTTACAGATTTTTCAACAAATATCAGTTGTGTTGGCAGTCTCTCTGTAGTCATGGTTATCTTACAGTAAAACTCAACTTGGCCATAAAGTATCTGAGCTTTATGATGATGATATGATGATGATGATGATTAACTGATCCTAAGACATGATGAACAACCCACACATCATACACAGCTTTTATCTTTTTCAGACCTATAGCTGAAGTAAAGCAATGACATCCACAAAAGCCTTCTCTTTGGACAAGGCTGGGTCATGTCATACCTAGCTTCAGTTTCAAGTTGATGAACATTTAAAGCTTCCTTTGGTTTCCATAGCACAAGGCAGTACTAGTAATGATTGCATAATTTCCCAGTGGCTCAGTAAATCACAGGCTAATTGCACACAGATTGCAGTTGTAAACAGAATGACATAATCCGGCGCACCTGTCCATCAAAAGGTCCAGAGATCAGTTACTGAGATGTGGCGTTCATTAGCATTTGAAGTATGGGCTGAATTTTGATTGCAATAAAAAAAAAAACAAGACGAGAATGGGATATACAATGTTAAAAAATGTGCATCCTAAAACCAGTGGTAAAAGTACAGATACCAAAAAACTAAACCTCAAATAAAAGTGAAAGTATCACATTGAAAAATCTACTTAAGTAAAAGTATTATTCTTAAAATGTACTTGTATTTTGCACAGATTTTGAGATCTAATAAAGCTTCAAATGTATTGATTTTGAATAGTTTTGTGCTGAGTTTTGTTCAACAGAAACAACTGAATTTTTTTTTTCCTATCTGTTTCTATTTGTATCAAATTATGAACTTGATAAAAAATATAAAAATCTCAGCCTTTCCAGCAGGTCTCAGACAATAATAAAAAATACTTTTACTTCTCGGTCTCGTTCAAAAATGTAGTGGAGTAGAAAATACAGGTACGTGCTCTCAAATGTATTGCAGTACAAATAAGTCCACTTTAAAATCGACTTACGTAAAGTACAGATAACTAAAATGTATACTTAAGTACAGTAATTTACTACTTTTAATTTGTTACATTCCACCACTGACTAAGATAAATCAAACCTTTATTTACCGCACAACAAATGCCAATGTATATGTTGTTGTTTTTTTGTTTTTTTCTCCATGCAACATATTAAAGCAGAGATTTCTGTGGGTTACTCCCTTAATGAAATGTGGTCCATGTGATCGTCTATGAGGTAATTGAACTGGGAAATGATGATGGACAGTGTGGCCTTCTGCCTCTCTATAATTGGCTGAGTGTCCTTATAGCCGCACTGCTCGTACAATCAAATAAAGCCTCCTCTTGTCTCTTGTAAAACACACATCTCTGAAGCACTAGCTCTGCAGCCAGAAAGTGCCAGTTGTCTCTAACCATAAAATCTGCGCCTTTTCCTTAATAAGTCCTCCATCGCAGCCGCAGATTCCCCGGGAGTGGTAATGAGAGAGTGTTATCTGTCTATGTGTGTGAAGACGGGCTGTGTGAAGTCATTAGACGATGTAATTAAGTCCTATTGTAACAGAGAGGCTCGTTAGCAGACAAGGCTCTTAACTATGGGCTGTCATTTCTGGGCTTCTGACAATGACCTACATGGACTGTGAATTTTACCTTGACTTCAGAGAGATTGCAACACAACAGATATTTGTTAAAGAAGCTATTGCTTAATAAAGTGTTGTGTATGTTATATATATAATGTTTTGTTTGTTTCATATGTGCTTTATGTGGTAGAATAACTGATTTAGCCTTAGAGTTGGAAGAAGAAGCATGAGGCTGGAGTTCTAATGCAGGAGGCTTACAGTATTTACTATCAGTACAGCATCCAGAACCTGCACCCTCCATTGTAGGGAGTATTATACCTCAGATAACATTGGCTAAGATAACAAGGACTGAATTGGAAGTGTGGGACTGGCACAATTTCTCTATCAACTTATTTTTAAATTTTTTGTTTACCCTATAGTTCTCGTCCTTGGTATTTTATTAAAAAAATTTGTGTCCCGTTCAGCCCTGTCAGTTCATTGTTGCCAGATTCTGTTTTGAGAATTGAATTTTTAAAGAGTTATATTCTTTTTCTGAGTACATTTTTGGGATTGCTCTAGTTTTGAAGAGTTAAATTTTTCATTCCTGGTGTTATATTTTTGATTTGATTACCTCTGTATTGCACATTTTTTCACTGGGTTTGGTCTTGATTTTAGATACTAACATCCAACGCCATCAAATGTTATTATGAACATAGCCGAGAACCCACAATCCCCACTATTCACCTCTTACTATTGCAGTTAAAAGCTGATATCCCTCGCTTCAGACACCAGAGAAATATCACAGTACACCACAGGGACCTTTGTTTTCCTAATATTGGGACAGCCCAGCAGCCCCGGTGTGAGAGTGAAACCAAACCTCAAACATCAGTCAGAGGAGCTGAGCCAAGCCCCTGTCAAACTCCTCCCTGTCCCAGCTCGCCAAAAGGAGACTCAGGGCCATTTCCTCTCACAGCGTTTGTGCAAGTGACAAACTATATATTCTCACTATAAATAATATCTGAAAGACCCACCACGTAAAAAAAAAAGTAGTAGACCAATAGCAGAATATCAGTTTTACTTTGCCAAATATAGATTTATTAAAGAATTAAGGAAGGATGAAAAAAATGTAAATAAAGCTCACTAATTAATAATAATAAAAAAAATCTTGCAAACTGGACAGTTATGGAAGTTTCATAATTAAAATAATAAAAAAAACATTTCTAGAGATTGAGAAAATTATGTTCTAAGCATTGTTTTGTTTTTAAACATGACACAATAAGTGACCATTAAGATAATGACATTACTTTAATCTGAATCTTATTACATTCATACTTGGGACCATAGAGAATTTCGACACCTCCTCCTGACTTCTCACTGCTCTGACAGTGGGCACATTTGATCCTGGTATTTATGGATTTAGCTCTCGCGTTGGCCTGGCTATGCAGATGGGTAGGATTGACCCGCCACAACCTTGGAAAGATGCCCCCGGTGGCAGAGGATGACGGCAACCTCAGGACGGCCCATGGTGCAATGCAGCAGAGCAGATGAGAGATGCTCTGACCCACATGCACAGAGAACAAGTGAAACCACAACTGTGCTGGCGGAGTGCAAAGATACAGTGTCTACAGCCCAGATCGATAACACACATGGGGCTTGTATTCCTGGGAATGCAGGGGTGTGTCTGAGGCTCTCAGCTGTGTCTGTCTAACCAGCATGACTATGCAGAATGTACTACTCACTCCGGATAGTGCACAGACATGAGGGAGGCAGGATATACATGCAGGACATCAATAATAAATACTGTATGTGAGTCAGTAATGATCACAAATGGATAAAACCATTATGAAACTTCCTAACAAATGAAAAAAACAGCAGAGGAAGAATGTAAGCACACAATATGTCATGATTTATGTATTGTCTTCAAAGTATGGGATGCAGAGACATGGAGTACTCATTGGCATTTACATTTAGAAATAGGTGACGCCACAACAGTAAAATGTAAAAGAGACAGATGCAGATAATAAAGATATGTCTATGTATTTTATGTCCTCCTTCATTATTTAGCATTACTTTTAACGTCTGTTGTATTATAAAGTATATTTCATTTCTACATTCTCTCTGGTCATTCTATTCTAATTAAAAAAAAGTGTGGTTCCCCTGAATTTCAGTCAGTATACAGTTGATCCCAGCTTACATAGTGCCAGGATATCCCACAGGAGGAGGATGGATGTCCAAACAGTGCAGAGTGAGTCACTAAACACTGATCATGCTGCACAGTCTGATGAGTCAGATCACATCCTCCTGCCTTTATTTAAAAACAAAAAAACAAAAAAAACATCAGTATATGTCTTTTCTGAGTGAACCACATGCCCATTCTTTATGCTACAAACTCCCGGAGTGTCTGGCATCTGTGATGACCTTCAAAAGGGTGTAACCATCTGTACACAGAATATTTCATCTTTTATAGCAGTGTGAGTTATTTCAATTAAAGAAAGAGCTTTTGTGGACCGATGCCAAAAATTAAACGAAGATGTAAATCACTGTTGTATACAACAAAATGAATTAATTCATCAAATTGGTAACAACATCTAAATACTAATTTAGCCGATCTGTCTACCCTTGGGTGTCAGTTTAACAAATTATATAATGGTTATATTACCATATTTGGAGGCTAATGCTAATTCCCTAATAAAGAATGTTAAGGTTTGTCTGGTCTATGTTATAATATCACCATAAATCTGAATTCATAAACAAACATATCATAAAATGGTAAAGAAATGAAAGTAGCATCTGCTAACCGTGTTTATTATATATGGTCCATGGATTGAATGGAATGACATTAGCATATTCTGCCTCAGAGCCACTGGAGCAGACTTTACAGCTGAAGATGACCTTTAGCCCTTCAACCTCATTATGAGCTTTACAGCAAACCCAGTGTGAACTTTGACCTCTCATTCAAACCATACACTGACTTTGTCATCATACATTTCTCTCAAGGGCAAAAATAAAAACAAAACCATAAAGGTGTTTTACATAAAGAAGACTGTTTATTATTTGATATATATATATTCCATATGCATCTTCATATAATAGATCTAATACCAGTAAGTCAAAAATAATAGTCATATCATATTTACGTAGAGATATATAGATATAAAACTAATCCAATAGTCTACTCAGACCTTGTAAAAAACAATATGGAGAAACTGATAAGTGTCTCCCCAGCTTTAGTATATAGGCGCTTAGAGGGAGCAAAAATGACTAAAAAGAACATGACACCTGAACATTGCATCTTATAGAACTACAGTAATAGTAGATTATCTGTGAGCAGCTAAAGTCCACCATTTTGGTTTAAGACACAGGATAGAACAGCTTTTGACAAATACACAATTGCAGTTTTGCTTTTAAAAGTTCAGTTTGAATGAACACTCTGATCAAGCATTACACCATGACCACTGACACGTCAATAGCACACGTGATGTCTGCTTAATGGCAACTGTGGGGTATATTACACAGCAAGTGCCTGCAAAGCTAAAAGACAACACTGGCTCTTGTGTAGTGGTCCATGTCTGTAGAGGTCAGCGATTCAATGAAGAAATAGCTGGTTCCCGGTGTCCATCAAAACTTCTGACGGAAGGGAGTAAGAGGCTGTATATATAGGCAAGTGGTCATAATGTAATGCCTGATTTGTGAGTTGCAGATATGAAGAACACACTCTAATCACCCAAAGACAAAATATTACAATACATCTCAATACACACTGGTGATGATTAAAACAAGCACCTTTGAAATTACTGGAGGACGATGGCTGCTAGGGAAGAATATGGAAATAAAGGGTATGAAGCCAACGGTGAATGTGCTTCTTGTGGATGGTCTACTTTTGTAAACAGTAAGCAGCAAACTCCCATGTCTTTGTGCGTTCCTGGAAGTCTCACAGTTGGCAGGGACGATACAAATTCCTTCATAAACCGACATGCCCGCATCCAAAATTCTTGTGAAACTGAAAAGGTTGCAAACGTGGAGAAATAGCCTTACAATGACTATCCTGAGTCACTAATATGAAGACTTGCAGCAGAGGAGATCAGATATCCAGGACAGCAGGGGGCGTCTTTTCCGTTCTTTGGGGAGTCGCAAAGTCAAGCTATGGTCAAGAAGAGGCGTCGAAGCTGCAGAGACAAGAAAGGGCACATGTGTCATTGGAACGCAAATGGTTTCAGGCCGTTAAAAGTGATACAAGGTGAACTGCTGTAAATCTTATGGGTCTCACTCATCCACATTTACAGATGGTAATGCTTGGACTGGGTAATTAGTGCACAAAGTACTTTCTTTTTTTTGACTAGAATGTTCCACAGTATGGCATTGAATTGCTATCTCTATGGAGACAAGCAAGGTACTTTGAATAAATGTATGATACATATCCTTAATGCTCTGTGGAACATTCCAGGCAAAGTAATAACACCTCCATAAAAACATACAGGTTACATGGTGAACCTTTAAGATGATAACCTTTTGTCTGTGTAGACAGTGAGGTGTTTCATTTTCACTTTTGACCCATTCGATATTGAATTTTATTGACATAAATATTTGCACATAAATTGTGAAGATTTAAGTATCTATAAGTCATAATATTAAAATACACCTTGTAGATTTGACAACTGCCTTATCTCTTAACCCATTACAGCTAAGCTAACAGTTTTTTGAGGGTGAACATGTGCATTGCCCTCATGTGTGGGATAAAACACGTCTAATAAAACCTGGTGTGACAGTGTTGGTCAGAGCAGTAGTGTCTCCGGGGGGAGCTGCGCCTTGTCTTGCTCTCATTAAATATTAACAGCAGCATCTCGGCCTCCCGCTGGGGCCTGATTGAAGATGTGTGGAGGAGCTCACGGGACGGGGACAACGGGGGTCACCTCTAGCAGCGTGTCCCCCAATGTAAGCCCTGTGATTACACTATGGACAACAGCACGCATGCAAACATATTACTCATCCAGTGCTGCCATGACACAGGATCATGAGGCCAGCTTATGTGAGCATTAAAGGGGCACATTTTTTGTGTATAGACAAGCTACATTTGTTTTACCCCAGTACCAATATGTTGTATAAGCAGCTCTTATTGTAAAAATGAGACTGCTGAGTGCTGCCTGCATCTAATTATAGCATTTTATCTCCCAAGAATCAGGACATGCACTGTTAAGATGCCAGTTGTTGTTAGCATTACTGTGATGGCCCCTGAAAGTTGTGAAATGTGCTTATAAACTCATTGCAGTGAACAATTAGGATGCTAGGAATGAAGTAAGGTATAACTTTGGACCTCTGCAAACTGCTTAAAATAAAATAACGGGATTTTTCAAAATTTGAAGTAAAAATCAGGTAGAGCGCCTTTAAAGCATGTGTATTCAGCTATATGAGCTATATCAGCAAGAGCAAGATCAAATGCATTCTAATGGGGTAGTCTTTAGTTTTTCTTACCTGTCCCATAGCTTGACGTTTCTACAGTTGTTGGTGCAGCATCCGGCCGATATCAAAGCTGAAAAGAAGAAGAGGCAGAGATGAGAGATGCATTTGAAATGATAGGACCAGCCCATGTTCATTACACTAATGATACACTGCTGACATCTGTCCATTTAGAAAAACACAACAAGTTAAACCGACTCATACATAAAACATGACGATTGAAGAGAAAATATTGTGTAAACCAACAGGGAATACAAGGGGCAGCGCAGGCAGACAGTTTATGAGTATAATAAACACAATGATAATATATGGTTACACAGTAGAAAAATGCTTCATAGTCTGTCATCAAAGTATGCATTTTTTTCTGTATATGCAGATGCCTTGTCAGCATAGGAATTCCTAATAAAACCTTTTTTAATGAACAAAGGAGTCGCACACATAAGTCTATATGGCAGGTAGGGTCGTGTGATAAGAAGGTGGCAATTAAAAGCTTATTTAATTAAAACAATTTGCAGCCTCAGTTCATTCACAATGGGCAATTCTGATTCACCAACCTAATCCAGCCCCCACATGTTTCTGGGGAAGCTGCAACATCTCGACAGCACTACAAGCTAACCACTCTGCCACCTCCTATCAGCACAAGGCAATATTTGCCCCAGCATCCTTCTGCAGGAGATAAAACAGTACATATTTATTTGTCTTGTCTGGAGCATCTTAACCCATCATCTGTGTGAATCTGTCGGACTATAAGTGTGCGAATACCCCAGAGGGCAGCGCTGACTTTATCTCCATGACAGGGATCAGAGGCCAGGCTTTGTTTTATCTCTGCTATCTGAAAAATGTTGCTGTCAAAACAAAATGGTGTTATTCTGATTTGGAGAACAGTTTAGTCTTGAATTTCAACAGCTACAGAAAGTATAGCAGCCTTTGCCTAAAGCCGTTCAGCCCTAAATTCACTTACTACCTTTATTTGCCCTCCAAAACTGTTCTTTTATCTGTTCTCTGTAAATCTGCTCCTTTGTCTCTCTGGCCCTCTCTTCTCTATGCGTCCGTAATCATGTTTTCAGCACATTTCTCTCCTCACATTAAAGATTCATGTGGCTCTTGTGACCGCAGACTCGGGCTAAAGATTTCAGTACCCATCTTCACCCATGTCTCTGGCTCTTCTCTCTTTCTGTTTATCTTTGTTTGGGGAAAGGGTGCAAAGCAGTTCACAAAAGACATATGAAACTGGTCTAAAGATGGGGTGGGCAAAGCTGGGTGAGCAAAACCAAACGGATTTTGTACTTTAAGTAGGCCTGTCACAATAATGATTATATCGACTAATCGTTCAATACATGACAAATGGAATGATAATTTCTTTATAGTTATGCTAAGGTAATAGAATAAATTAGCTAACTAAGGTCATCACATGAAGCTGAAACTCATCTCAAAGGTAAATGTCAAATCCCACAAATCAATGGTTGGCTGAGTGTTGTTGAAATGAGAGTTTAGACTGAATATGAGGCTGTGCAGCATCAAATATACCCTTCAAGTAAAAAGTCAAGTAAACCAGATCCAGATGTGTTCAAGATTATTCTCCAAAAACAATCACATCTGAAGAGCGTGTTGTTGTAACAAGGGTGGAGCCCCTCTGCTCCTCAGCTCATAACCAGGTCTGAGCGAGACAAAGCTTAGTCAAACAAGCCTCATGTTAGCACAGCATTATAAAGTGCTGATGGAGACCTATATCATAAACTCCACAAGTGGGGGAGATCCTGTAGTTCAGGGTGAATGTGTACACTCCAAATACTTGTGATTTGCAATGGTAAACTCACAATTTTGGTCCCATCTTGGTGTAAGCAATTTTTCAGATCAGTTCTGACAGCTGCCATTCAAATCGTGTAAATCATTCCAAATACATGTGAAAATACAAAGACCACAATTTGAATTTCTGCTGTTATTAGTGATACAATGTGTTGTATAACAGCTCATACAATACAGCTTCTTGTTCAACACGTCAAGCTCTCACAGTTCAGGGTCTTAGGACTCAAACCTTGACTGCTCAAGCACAAGCAATTAGCTTAAATGGATTTTCAGTCTCAAGGTTAGTAGTCACACACCAGTCACAAGATTACAAACTGCTGCTCTGTCCACACGGCTAATGCCACACAGCCAAACCTAGAAAATCCCTTTAAAACCAGATCGATGTCTGGCCATACTTGTATCCAGCACAGTTCAAGGACAATTTGGGAAATCCTCAAACAATGTGTTGATTTACTTATGGCTAAAGCATTATAAGCTAAATGGGATTTATTATGGCAGCAGGTCAAGCCCAGATACACCAATAATGTGATTACTTTCACCCATGAGCTGAGAAGGCTTTAAATTCACTCATAAAGACATGTTGATTAGTTTGGGAGAGTCTGGTCCCATAATAAATAACCTTCCATTTTGTACAGGGAATACCTTTTGTCTTTAATAAGTGCACTGTACACTCTCTCACAACGAAGATACACACATTAGGTTCACATGTGATGGGCAGATAGATACCAAAATATCAATATCGACACGCCAAGGTATCGAAAAGTATACATTCTCATACAAAAATACTGATTTCTCTCAAAATGTTTAGTCAGATAAAGACACATGAAATATAGACGTGGTTTTGTAAACAGCAGAAACCCTTTAACAAATAGTATCATTTTCAGAAACAGATCAAAACAAATCAACACACCATTGATGTCTGAATCAGGCTCGTAAACAAGCACCACTCCATTCAGAGCTGCTTTGGTGTGCCGCCCTCCTCTCCCTGTGCACTTCGCTCAACTTACAGGATCAATACAAGGTAATTTCACATGGCCGTTCCCTTATATCCTAAAAATCTGCCACATCAATAATTTAGGCCCATTGGGCAGAGGGAAGCCTGTGGAGATGCATAGTAGAAAAATGACCTTCTGTAAAGCCATAGCAGACAAGCAGTGAGAAAGATATCACTGTAACAGCATGAAGCAAAACAACCCATTCACAACAACCAGAGATAGAGACGCGATATTGTTCACTGTTCATACGGTTATAATACAGACATTCTGCAATTTACATGTTAACCAAGTCATCTTTAAAGGCTTGGTCCTCTTCTGATGGAGTCTGCCACCTGCTCTCAGAAGATGTTTAGATGTTTACTATAGTGTAACCTTATATGATTCTGCTACTGTACTGTTAAGAATATATATATATATATATATATATATATATATATATATATATATATATATATATATATATATATATATATATATATATATATATATATATATATATATATATATATATATATATATATATATATATATATAATGTAGTTAGCTGCTTTGTGTGCTATGTCTGCAGAATTTAAATACAATTTAAAATATAAGCATATTTTAAATTCTATTACACATAATACAGTAATACAAGAGTATGTTATAGTGATTGAGTCACAAAAGCACACAACAGAAATATACAATGCAACAACAGTATTCGGGGGGCGACAGTGGCGTGTGTGTGAATGATAGGTGGTGGTCGGAGGGGCCGATGGCGCAGATTGGCAGCCTCGCTTCCGTCAGTCTCCCCAGGGCAGCTGTGGCTACAATAGTAGCTTACCATCACCAAGTGTGGAAATGAATGAATAATGACTATAGTGTAGCACTTTGAGAGGCTTTGACAAGCCTGTAAAGCGCATTGCAATTATTATTATTATTATTATTCAGTTCAATTAACTTCAGTTCTTATGATCTTCATATTTTCTAACATATATAATGTGAGAGTTCTTTTAAATTCACAGAAGTCAGTACAGGCTTTCATACATTTGTCTAAAGCATTCCAGAGGTCAACACCACACCCATTTTTTTCATAGTTGTGTGGACATGTTTTTTTTTTCCTTTCAACGTATGGCCCCCTTCTCTGTTAAGTATAAAATTAAAAAAATAAAGTCAATCAAGTCAAGTGAAACTCTAAATGCCATCTTACAGAAAGCCCAGACAAGAGCATAAATTGACCACTATTCAAAATGCATGCGTCAGAACTGGACTTATTTATAGAAACAAACTGCTTTTGGCCAGTGGATTCTGCCCAGTATGAGACACTGTCAGACATGAACTCAGCTGCCATTCACTGACACAGAGGAGCTGTCCTTTATCTGTTATCTTTATAATGAAGTTACAGTCCCAGGCACAGGAAGAAACACACAGGCACTTACCTAAACTCAAATGATCATTTACTTTTTACTAAATAAATCATGAAATGTATACTTCCACATGTGATTATGTTGCATGCCAAATGCGATTGGTTTATATACCAACTGCTGCAGCATTTTGTAACCCGTGGACCCAAGTAATACAGATATAAGTTATGCAGTGAATTGGCAAAAGTCCTCAAAATACCACCTATAAACAGGGAGCAGAAACCCACAAATACACACAATATATTTCAGCATCCACTCACATACAAATGTAACTATCAGCATGGGTGAAGAACTGGTGTAGTGGTATTAGCAATCGTAGTAATTGTAACAACCTGCAGTAGTAGTAATGGTAGTAGTACCAGTTGTAGAAGAAGTAGTAATAGTTAATGTAATGGTGAATTTTTTACTTTACGATAAAACTAATGGCCTAAGTAAATTGATTTGAGTCTTTTGAGTAAACACAAAATGGTAAATGGTCACATTTTTAAATAGAATTTTTCCACCTTCAGGCACTCAAAGCACTTTACATCAAGGAACCACTCACCCATTCAGACACGAGTGTATGCAGACATTGGGGTCAGTGGGGGTTAAGTGTCTTGTCCAAGGACACAACGACAGTGTTCATCTGTGGGAGCTGAAATCACACCACCAACTTGTGGGTCAGTGGATCTGACTGCTCTACCAGTGGTGTTTATGCTGAGCGCAAGATTCGAAACCGCCAACATTCGGATCAGTGAACAAACACTCAACTTGTACCAACTGAGCTACTGTTAACTACTATTCCTTGTTGTATTGATTCTGAAAAATAAATACCAGATACAATACAATACAAAACAAGATAAGTATTAGTATAAATAAGTACCAACAAGTGAAAAGATCATATCTCTCTCTGGTTTTGATGAGTGACAAAAGCAGAGATCCCACAGGGTTCACGTTGTACCGTGGAGACGCACTGACTTGAGTGCTGTCACAACATAAATCATGGTATTGTTAAATCCATTGGTTTTTCTGCCCCACTTCACACAGGCCTCCAGTGTTGTCATTTTACAGCGGTGCACTCTGCTCTCACTCTCTGAGGCGGATTAAATATTTAAGGAGGCATTTGCCAGATAAACTGCTGTTGTCCCATTTTAACTTGTCACCACCATCACTCCTCAGTCCTCATCAATAATGGAGCAGGTGAGGATAAGCTTCAGACCCTGCCAACTATACGCACTTTTATTTCAGAGTAACTTTACTTTGTTATAATGACAGAGGGGGAGTCACAAATGGATTCAAAATATCTGTTGACCTTGGTGATACATAAATAGTACTTACTTAGTTGGAAGATACAGTAATATGGGGTGTCATTAATATCATGAATTGTAGGTGTGTAGAAGTAGTAGTGGATGGAATATAGTTGTAACAGTAGTTCATTTGTAGTAGTAGTAGGAGTAGTAGGAGTAGTAGAAGTAGTAGTAATAATACTTTTTGTCCAGTCATAGCAATAGTTTTACTTATTTCAATAAACTTGATATTATTTACAGTGTGTGGTTTACTTCTTCCATTTCTGTATTTCCCTCACACCTTCAGTCCTCAAACCCTGCTTTAGGTCATGACTTAGATTTATTTACACAGCCTTGAAAATATCTTACACTTGTCATCCAGGCAGTCTCAAAAAATCTGTATAAAATGTCAAATTCCACACCATAATACCCATGCATAGCCCAAAGCCGACAACAGTGCTATGTATGAGCTCCAGGGTTAGACGAGTGTGGAATGAATTTACACAGCTCTTAAAATACATGACTATCACACCTCCCTCACATTAATAAAATAAGACATGGGTGGTAAAAAAGCAATAGAATTATAGGAAACAGAAAGATCACATTATTAATGCGTCTGAAATGATTCATTTGAGATCTGTCATAAATGTTGCTATTTGTAGAGATTATCATTGTATCCCACATTATTTGAGATTAAGTGATGCGGACTACGTGGTACAATTTCAATGTTAGTATCTACTCTTTACACATAATAAAGTTGAAATATTTTAGCTAATAATCATTACATATTTTTTGCATATTTTCATAACTTAACAAACCATTTTCTGTACCACCTTATAATAACTACACTTTACTTCTACACTTTAATCAGCCTCAAATAAATAAAGTCTTAACTCATTGTAAGGTTAGAGTGTTCATAAGCATTTACAAAGCCTGAATCCTTCAATGTAGTATTTGTGTATGCTTTCTATTAAAAAGTATATTATAAAGTGTTATCTAACTTTCAAACAAGTTCATCTCATGACCAAATGACAACACAATAAAGTTGTCCCATAAATACTTGTAGCTGTCTGTAGATCATTGTTCTTTGGAAACCAACACCAGTGCAGTCTGTGTGTTCAGGTCAGGAAGAGCATCGGATGTACAGAGCTCATAGTGGAGAGACAGGATATACACAAACTCTTGAGGAAATGGATAAATATATCTGAGATGTGAAGGAGGAGAATAATGATGCTGGCAGCTGCAGCTGTTCTGACATGCTATACGCCTGATATGTTATCAGCTCTACTGAAGACTGGAGACTGTGGCTATGGAAAAGCATCAGGGCTGGACCAGTGATTC
The DNA here is from genome assembly GCF_009829125.3 of Periophthalmus magnuspinnatus. Taxonomy (NCBI): domain Eukaryota; kingdom Metazoa; phylum Chordata; class Actinopteri; order Gobiiformes; family Gobiidae; genus Periophthalmus; species Periophthalmus magnuspinnatus. The sequence continues at coordinate 12,135,297 of NC_047126.1, forward strand.
AAACTACCCACACACAGCACAGAGTGAATGCAGCAATCTAAGAAAAAAAGAGAAAATTCAAGAAACTGGAATGTATTCTGTTAGTGAGGAAGCATATAGGCTACAGTTCTGCTGAATAGGCTTCTTGTGAACTGTATACATCCCATTATTCAAGTATTTCATTGTTATTGTCAATACTCTATTGGAAAAGCTGAAAATATAATGTATACCACAAATAATAGAGGAATATGTACCAATCTTTTCTTTCTCTTTAGCTTTTTCATTTCACTGTTACTGCAGCAGATCTAATCCTTTTTATAGACTGCATCAGCGCAAAGATATGGTACACTCCATTCCACTGTTCACTCCATCACTAATCTGTTGTTTTTTACATATGTGGAACTGGAAAAAAAACAAAACAAAAAAACAAAAAAACTCCTTTTCTTATTTAGATGAAATATTTAAAGATGTATAAATGCCTCTGTACTTGAATATGAATGCACATATGCTGTTGTCATTATATTACAAATAATGGTTCACTTCAGATTGTGTAAAGATTATTTTTTTTGATTATTTTAAAAATATTTCTCATTAAAGATTACACATAAGGACTTCCTCTGAGTCCAAACCAAATAATAAAATTGAAGGTTGTAAGAATTGAAACAGAATTTAGTGACATTTTGGAAAAAAAATTGAAAATATGCAGTAAAATCAATAGAGTTCAGTTCACGTCATTGTCATTGTACAATAACATCATATAAAATCTCATCCATCCATTATAATGAACTAGTGAACAAGAGATGCTTGAACTCCTCCACTTGGGGGCAGTGACTCTCCACCCACCTGGAGAGGGCAAGGCTTTTTCCGTCCGAGAACCATGGCCTTGGATTTAACAAGCCTTCTCCTTTTGCATTCTCCCTGTCCTGCGCTTCACCTGTTCACTGAGTTCCCGCTCTGACATGGCTGAAGTAAATCCAACATAACTGACTGTGGTTAGAGACTTTGGGACAGCACAGGCTCCCCGCGGCCCTGTAGCCCTGCTCGTGTACACGGCACCGCTGCACTTCCACTTAATTACCTGGCCTTAGCTCGCTCTCTTTCAGCTCACTGGGTTCAACCGCTCCACTGAGTCAGACTGCTACCGTGGGAGGGACCTTTGTCAGATATCTCAGGGTTTGACCTGCAGCTTTGACAATAATCTCCTCTATTGCAGTTCATGGTTGTTGACATTTTTGTCATTTAAAATCTTTGGTTTATCTTGGTTACATTGTCTCCTTGCTCATTCATGATTTTCAAGTTGGCTTGCCTTGAGTCGTTGTAGTTTTACGCTGTGTCTCTTCAAAACAACCATTGTCAAGTGGTTACTGAAAAATTAATCGTACATCATAACGCAGTTACATGGTAAGTGAATGCTTTTTTGAATAAATTGGGAGGTAAGTAACAAAGGGAAAGTTGAAAACACACACATCAAGGACATATAAGGACAGGATCTTCAGCAATATCAGATTTTCCATTGGACTGCATTTTACAAAGTTTTTCTGTCTTCACCCGATGTAAATTTGGCCACTGTGAAATCAAAGTTGAGTCTTTCATCATTCGTTGTATTAACTCTTTCTGTTATAGATTCAATAGTCAGTTAAGCTGTGTGTATTGTGTACTATAACTTCACTACCAGTAAGGAATATGTTGAATTTACCTGCAATGGAAAAAAATGATTCAAAGCTACAGAGACAGCAGTGACAGCAGGGCAGATAAACAAAGTGACAGTGGTTGGTTAGTGCTGCTGAGTGCCCATAGGCTCCTCTGTTTTGGATAATTAGTCTCAGGTGTAATTAGAAATGCCACGAAAGCATTTAGAGGAAGCATTTGATATTAATGATCAGCGCTTACAGACACATGTGGCTCACACTCCCTCCCCTTGAAAGACCTCAAGAGCTTAACCTTTATAAACTTCTTTACATTTACACTTATTTACTTATTGCACCGATTTATGCATACAAAATTTGACTGGCACATATGACTAAATTTAAAAATGCAAACTAATAAATTATACTTGTTTACTGTGTTGCATATTATATGATAGTGCAACATTTACAATATTTACCACTGTTACTGAGAGAGTTGAAAAGTTTGAACTCTCTTCCAAGTTAAACACCCCAGCTATCCCCACTTTTAAACAGGCTCTGTGGTGAAAGTTGCCCTGTTTGCTTCTTAATACCAGTCACATTCTGACAAGCTGCGGCTCCATTCTCCCATTTGACGTCACTATTTGTGGAGAAGAGGCTTTCCGTCCACTTGCCTGGTGCTTCTGATGCGGATGAAGCCAAAGGGAGATGTACTGAGAGGAGGGAACAAACAGCCAGTAATCCACTCAAACACTTCCTCCAGTTCTTTCTACCACAGCTCAGGCTGGCTCTCTGCACTTCCTCTGAGGTCTTTGCAATCAGAGCTCTCTCTGCCGGACAGCTGCGATTCACACTGGCAGCCAATTAGGGAAAGACGAAGAGGAGAGAGATAGTTGGGTTTTAAGCGTGACTGGTGAGAGGCACAATACATTACCTTGGGGTCGGAGTTTTAGAGACGATTTCCAGTTGCGTTGGCAGGCACTTGGTTATAATAAGCTGAAGGGTTAGCACAAATCAATGCAACAATTATACATGTGAATGAAAGAAAGTTGGATTAATTTAATTGTGGGTAAATACACCACATGAACAGGGATAGAAATATTAAACCATGAACAATCATGGCAAGATCATATTAAAAAAATAAACTGTTTTATAGGATTCTGTTCAGAGTGCACATTGTAAACAACCCCAGGATCACTAACATTTGAGGGAATTGAAGTATGAAGTGAAATATGAACTGGTAAACGAATATAGTGCGATAGGGGATATGAACTGATAAACTAATACAAGAATTGCATGAATTTCAGAACATATTTGCTGAAGTCTTTGTTTGTTCAACAGATAAGGTTCAAAGGATGTTCTATTATCTAAATTGCAATCTTTGCGATTTGATAATTGCGCCAGCTCGATTCAGTTGCAATAAAGCTGCATGCATGGCCCTATGTCTGACCATGCGTGCAGCTTCACTGTTGAGTCTTGTTACAAAAATATGTGTGTGTGGTATAGTAGCATCACAAGGGCAGAGATGCTCCCATAGCGCTCCTTCCTCTCACTGATTATCACCACAGCTTAAGCTAATATGCAGAACCAGCGATTACTAAAGCAGAAAACATGATTAAGTCTTTTCTCCTTTTGAAATAACCCCACTGTGGCGTGCAGATCTTATTGGCTTATAGTGAACAGTCAGGCCTTCAGACTGGGTCAGGAGGCTGCAGTGGATTACTATGGTCCACAAAATGAGATGCTATCGCAACAGAAAAGACAGATGTTTGATCTGGGTCACTACTGAATTGGCAGGTTACAGTGTTTATACTGCTTAGAGTTACATATACTTACAATCTGGTTTCATAATCAAATATGGGTCAGGGCATTGCATTGTTAGATTAAATGTGTTTGTTTATGCCTTTATGCCCAAATATACATTACTATTTAGAAAATGCTGCCCTAATATAGTGAGTTAGTGAACTTAGGCTTGTCTGAAAAGCTTTGAGAAGAGGCAACAGAACTCTGTATGAAAGGGTCAAAGACATGACATTGTTGTTTGTATTTATTTAGGACTTTGCCTGAGTCTAAATTGCTTGAGCTTCTGTTACAAATGCTTGTCTTTCATTTGTCCAAATAAAAGGCCGCAGTAGTGACCCTGAGTAAGACGTGGAAGTGCATCAACCAAACACTGTTTGTGCATAATAATACTCAGCAAAAGGCTTAGAGGATAATCCAAGCAAGTGGAGTGCACTACACTGTCACAGGAATTAAAATTGCTCTCCATCCAAAAAAAGGGCACGGCTGTCATGATGGGTCAGAGCGTGACACATAACTGCTCGCTTTACTTCATCTGCACTTTTAATGGAAACATGATGAACAACTACGATCTACCAACTATAAACCAGTCTATTTATGAAAACGCACAAGCCTGCCTGCAAACAGCCCGACACTCCTCCAATGCTGTACTGTGGATTTTTTATGACTTGCTTGTGTTTAATGACCCATGTAGATATTGACAGGATCTTCAGTGGTCAATATCCACAATAATTTGGTCACCCCACCTCCTTTATAAACAGTCAGTGGTCATCAGCACACAGGAGAAGAAAAGGCTCTGATCTGGACCAGAGATTATAAGACAAGTGAGAAAAAACAGGCAAAAAGTGACTAAAAAAATGACTTAACATCTTCTGTGAGATGGGAATACTCATCAAATACATTCATCAGTTAATCTGGTCACTCATCAAAACAACTCCTATTTTTCCACATATTTAACGGTCCCTGTCTGATAGTGCCGTGCTCTCACAACAATCTGCTGAGGATTTCCGATGCAGTAATACTGTGTGGGCTGTATACGGACTCCCTACTGCAGGGTTTCAGGTTGCATCAAGACTAAAACCCCTATGGAACTACAAGAGTGCTCTGCGGTCACGAGTTAAAAAAGCAGATCAAAATCAAAAGTTGTGCATGTGTGCTGCCAGGAAGGATGGCTAAGGTCAGACATAAAGACAGTGCAAAGGTTTAGAGCAAGTATAATAATAATAATAATAATAATAATAATAATAATAATAATAATAATAATAATAATGATAATGCTGCATTGGATTTGCAAATATACAAATAATTAAATGAGGAAGCGCTAGTTTTACAGTTGAGGATTCTGGCTGGACTGTATATTAATGATTTAGAGTCTTACACAACCACCAGCCTTGCTAAGTGGTGCCAAATCAATCGAATAACCATGAAAAGTGGCATTTACCTTCTAAAAACCTGTTTACATTACTGTATAAAGCCTCCGTGTCTCTTGTAACTTTAGAGTGGTTGCAGTCCGGCTAATATTTCACCTTGAATAGTTTGTCCTTTATCTTCTGCCAGCATTATGCCACTCAGCACTTTTCCCCCGGACCTGAGAAATCATTATCGGCCGCCGTGGGGTATTTAAAGAGCAGCCAAGTCACTACTTTGAAATTCCTCCTCCACTCCTACATGCTTAAGCCTCACAGACTTCACGGAGACCACCATGAATACTATGACATTGTGGTTTCTGATAGTGGGAACATCACAGCTATTTTCAGGAAATATATTTTAAGTCATCACTAGATATTAGAGATGCACTGATACTGATACTGGTATCGAAATTTGCTGGATCAGGTAACGGCTCCATGATATTAGTTCAACAGATATCCTGGGTGGGCCTCTTATTGGATGTTAAAAGACTATTTACTGGAAAATTTGGGTCTAGAAGTCTAATATTGGTTAATATCAAATATCGACAAATACCAAAGCCAAAGTATCAATAGTAATATCAGGACTGAAAAACTGGAAAAACCTACTAGATATTCAAAAATTGTGTTCTAGTGTTTCATTCCATGCTACATAACCAACCCACATCTCAACACAAAATCAATA